>NC_067199.1:37081401-37101401 GCF_000699445.3 Schistosoma haematobium | reverse complement strand
GGATTCCTTGAGCATCGATAGTGTGTCCTAGAAAGTCTTTTGAGTCGGTTCCGATTTGGCATTTCTGAACGTTTACAGTAATGCCATGTTTTTGTAGTCGGTCGAAAACAAGATACGGATGTTTGAGATGCGATTCTCTGTCCAGACTTGCGATTAGGCAGTCGTCAACATACGCATGTACGAAGTTGATACCTCGAAAAACGTCGCCTATGAACCTTTGGAATGTTTGGGCAGCATTTCTTAGACTGAAGAGCATTCGCAAAATTCATAGAGTCCAAAGGAAGTAATGATAGCTGTTTTCGGTATATCGTCAGTAGCCATAAGATTTAACCAAGTCGATTTCGAAAAGACAGTTGTACCTTTTAAGGTAGCTGTCGAATCGTGAATGTGAGGCAACGGGTGACGATCGGGAATGGTTTTCGCATTCACTCGCCGATAGTCACCAGTTGGACGCCAATCGTTGCTGTCCTTTTTGGGGACCATGTGAAAAGGAGATACATCTGGGCTACTTGATAGCCGTATGATTCCTAAGTCTATCATGTGATAGAATTCGGTTTTCGCCAACCTTAGCTTTTCAGGGGCTAGTCGTCGTGCTTTAGAGAATACAGGTGGTCCTGTAGTCGTGATGTGATGTATAACGTTGCTGGTTACACACGGTAGTTTCGGCTGCGTTTGATTAATCCCAGGATACTTATCGAGTAGTGGTTGATAAAGTGGGTCTATCGTATGCTTACTTGTGACTGGGGATAATCTGCAACCAGAAAAGAAGTTACTCAAACGGATAAATTAGTGTTTCCGTCTACTAGCCTCCGTTAGTGTGTATCGATGATTAGATTATGGTGTTGTAGAAGGTCCATACCAATGATTGGCATAGAAACATCTGCAACAACGAAGATCCAGTGAATGGGTTTGCGTAAACGCACGTTCAGGTAAACGTACCTTTTGTCATATGTAGCGACAGGTTTCCCGTTTGCCGCCTGTAAGTTTAAAGCCGATTCGTGAAGTCGGTCGTCAGAATTCGCTGGAAGAACGCTAACTTCTGCACCAGTGTCGACGAGGTAGCGAACTCTCGTTGTCACATCTGTGACGTATAACAGACGGCTATGTTCGCCGGCTACGGTTGCCGTTAACGCGTGCCGGCTTGGAAGTTTCCCGAGTTGTTTTCGAGTCAGTCGGTTTCGTGTTGGGAAAATTGCAGGGTTTTCTGCAATTTCTGGAAGTCTCTCCATACTGGTTATGATACCAGCACCAGTCGGGGTTATCCGTCTCTCGTGGTCGAGAGATAGATCGCTTACGCGAAGTGCTTCTACGTGGGGTGTGATCGCATACGGTCGTTACGAAAATTAAGATAATGCGTAAGTGTATGACATAACTCGGTTATGTCGTTTGAGGCTTTTCTTTGACTGAAAAACCTCGGCAGTAGACTTCGTAATTTCTACGATACGATCAGCAGATGCAGCCAGCTCATCTAAGGTGTTCTGAAACGAGACCAGAACAGCTTGCACCTGTTGGAGAAGCTTGGACAAGAAAATTTGTTTGAATAGGCCTTCGTCGAAAGTTCTTAGTCCTATAACCTTCTCATCCTTTGCAACATGTCCGTGTTGCAGGTCTATGTTATTAAAGAGTTCGTCTAACCTTCGTCGATCGGTTAGGTCTCCTCGTTTAGAAATGGAACGCTTTAAGGTTTCGTATGGTTTAGAAACATCACTAGTAAACATGCTAGGTGTTACGTACCTGTTGAATTCGCGCGGTAGTGCCTCGACTACTGCGAGGAACTGTGCACGTGTGTCGTTCACGCCGTGCTCGTGGGTCGGCTTCTGCGTAGCAGAACCAGGCTTCGATATTGTCGGGCCAGAAAGGCATGAGTTGAAACGAGGGTGGGAACATAGTCTTAATCTTAAATACCTTGGGGTCTGTTCAGTCATAAAGGAAAATTAAGTACGAGAATACGAGAGGAAAAATATATAGATATCCAAAAACGCGGGAAAAAATATCACAATGTAAAAAATTAAGATAAAGCAATAATATATAGAATCCCAAAATGGAACAGACTCAATTTACGATTTGGTGTCCCGGATCACGTTAGGCTTACCAATGGAGATGGCACAGGTATTCAATGTTGACAACGCTTTCACCAGTAACACCTAATATAACTCGTACCACCAAGAGAAATCAAAAGACAGAATCGAAGAGATCAGAAGTTGTATTTGACGATTGTCAACATTTCGGAATTGTCTGATCTATCTGGCTAGCGATCGCAATAGATGTTGAGCACGGCGTTCTCACACGTGATCTGGTGCGGATGCATGACCGAGCACCTTCAGCTAGGTGAGTCCATTAAAACATGTGGTCAGCATCCAACGTCGAAAACTTACAGAGCTATTAATTTTGTGGATTTATTTACCGCTACAGGACCTTTTACGACGTTTCAGAACGCAAATCGACACGTGCATGGCAACGTAGCCCAAGCTGCCAGCTTTGAAATTTCTTAATTTGAAATTTTCAAAGAAATAGCTTCCCCAAATTTAAAATTTGAAATTTGGAAATTTTGGAAACAAAGTGAATCAATTCAAATTTTGGAAATCCCCAATTGTGTAGCATTTTTGCACATTAATATTTCATAGACATAATATAAATAAGCTCACAGTAGTAAATTTGAATAGAGAAATTTACATTTTAATTCCAACATGATTTTGATGAGGGATAATCTTTTGAATTCCAAATTTGTAATACATCAACAATGTATGTACAAAAAGCAGCTAAAAGGTTAAAGCACTTTTTCAAAATTTGAAAAGCGAGGTGAGCGTTTTGTGCATCGAAATTTGGTTGTCTATGTTCAGTTGCATAATTATTTCTTTCAGAATAATAATAGACAACTGATGATTGCGAAACAGACACTAAATACCTCTAGGTTGTTTAGTTGTTCCCATCAACCTATTACAGAACTTAGGAAAATGAAAAGCACAGTTTGTAAGTGTCTTGTGACAGACAACCAGTTGTCGTCACAGAATCGGTATTACCGTATAGAGCAGTGGGTAATATTGTCACAGATACAGCACGTTTCATGTAGTCACGTCCAGTTCAGACAACACAATCAACGTATAATCTGAAATTTTATACGTTGTGTGATTTCAGAAATGTCCTAACATTCATCTTTCGGTGAAAGACGATTAGACAACGTCATTAAATGATAAAGGTGGTTATATAAGCATAAAGAAGGCTGATCATATGATTTTCGTGGCGATCAGAATAATCCGTCCGAAGTTCTTACGTCGATACCGATGCGGAGTAAGCAGATTCGGAACGTTACCATTTGATTCACTTTTGAGAATTTCAGGACATTGGTCGTCGAAATGTTTCAACGAATTTGCAGTGCTGCAGTTAAACTACGATGGTCATTTGCAAAACTCTAACAGATCTAGGTCGTATGTAGTCACATTAATCAGTTATCATGGTGGTGAAGTAAACCATCTGATTTTCAAACATGTCAGATTATAACAGTTACAGAGCTGACAGTAGGTATTAATTAGATGGATCACCTACATTTAATAAAGTTAAATGGCGTTGTTATTTTGACGCTCCAGCTAAACATCAAGTACATTTACGACTGTGACAAATTCAGGTCTTAAAATCGCAATAACACGACTTAAGAAGTGATGCACGTTGTAGCTTACGAGTCATTTGAAACCGATATGATTAAAGTTTCCTTGTGAACATGCAATGTTTAGTTACGTTTCTAGCTTTAGAGAACAAAATCCTTCATTTCGTAATGTAACGGTGTTTGAAATTTTAGATAAGATATACCATCCTATGTGATGATTAAATCAGAATGTGAAATACTCCTTTCTCGAACTGGCAAACACGTACACACTTGGAACCAGAAGAAAATTCGATTAGAATTTTACTCGTTCTAAGTCCACATTAGTATCAACATATTTGTAGCTTTGGACTTCCAGCGACTGTTCGGAAACGGATAATGGTACAGCAAATCTTGCATCAGAAACTTAACGGATCGTGAACTAAAACTACTTAATTTGTTTGTTATAATACATATGTTAATTGTCAAATTGTACTGTTTTCCACATATTGCTTAATAAAATATCAGTTGTATTCTAATCTGAAGACTTTGGGGGTTTTCCCAAAACGCAGAATGAATCACTGCTTTAATTACTGTAACAGCTTATGATCTTGTGATCAATACTCGTAATATAACTTGTTGTTTCCTTTTCAGTTCGGCTTTATCAGACGTAACTGTAAGTTCTTTGTTCGCATTATTAAGAACATTGTTATACTGTTGGTACATCACCAAACTGTCACATATCTTGACACGTTATTATACACTAAAAATGATTTATTTATTTATTTTTTAGAACATTATCAATGACAGTTCTACGTCTACGTAAGGTGCTGATGTTACAACGCAATGAAAAACTTTGTATAAATGATTCATTTGTAATTTTATTAACTGTAATAAACATTTATATATTTCATAAATCAGTCTTTTGATAATCGCGACAAATCGGTTAACATTAGGTTTCATTAGCAATGCGCGATTGACGAAAAGTAATAAAACGTCGCAGTAAGAAATGTACGTAAGCATACTCCTAGGTCTTCCGTGATGTCGATAGGCTTTCGAGAAGCTTTTGCGTCAAAACAGTTTTCCAGGAAAACCCAAAGGTTTGGGGAAGCTTCCTCAAAATGATATAACTGTCGTGTCCGTTCCCTTTCACCCGGCTTCGCAGGCTTTAACAGACGTCACCATAGTGTATTTGTGCTTTTGTATATTGTTTTATACTACTTACAAGAATTCAGTAGTCAGTTGCATTACCAATAACTCCAGTTAACTTTGGGGATTTCAAACTTCCCAAAATTTTCCCCAAACTTCCCCAAAATTTCCCCAAAGTTCCCAGGTCTGGGGAAATTTTGGGTTTTTCTCATTTCCCCAAAATGTCCCCAAAATTATTATAGGGCTTCCAAAATTTCCCCAAAACGGACTCAATTTTCCCCAAAGTTGGAAGCCTGGGAAACCAGCAATGTTGCACCTCACATCACGGCTTCTGGACGGCGAAGAAAGAACATCAGAGCCTTTCGATTCTGCCCGCCGTTTCGTTTCAACGATCTTGAGCAGCCTAACAGGAGACGATCATTCCGTATTTCAATTGCCGTGGGTTTGTGGGGTTGCACGAATATTGATTTTTTCATGGTCAAGTCATCTTTTGCTGCATTAAAAATAACAAAATAACTGCCAAAGGCAATAATTTAATATTCTCTGTTTTGTAGTGTACACGTTGGCTCCGTTGTCGCTTCGTAACTTGATCTGTGGTCCTAACTGCTGTAGTAAACCTCAACGAAATGTCTGGTCACCGGCAAGTCTTAAATATTTTTAGTTTTTCCTTCAGTTATTATTGTTTCAAGGAATAACATTTTTATAATTAATGATTGATTTTTGTAGTGCTTCATGTTCAAGTGACATTTCAGTCAACTTAATCTATGCTTTTCAACGTATTATACTGAAAAAGTGTTTTGCAAACTGGGATGACTTTGAGAGCGCGCTAAAAGTTCCAAAACGTATGCAAGGATAATTTTATCCCTTCTCAGACTACCCATACTCATTATATTCACACACATGGATGTCAGATTCAAATACCTTTTCGTGACATTTCACTGCACGTTCGGTCATTAGCGTAAATCGGAAATTTCGACAATGAATCAAAAACCTTGAGAACTTTAACTAATATGTGACGTTCAAGGCCTAAGATTCTTAACTGCCAATAGAAGTGCCGCGTAAGATTGGAAGCGAAAAGGTTTGTCATGAAATCATACAAGATGATGCACAATCATCCTTGTAGTAGATCGTGGATGGTTTTTGACCTATGGACCAGAAAAATGTCGTCCGAAGAAAGAGAAAATTGAAGCCAGTCATATTGCAGTCTCATTCAACAGGTAAATTAGCAGAAATGATCAAAAATAGGACTGTTAAGGTCACCGCTGCCAATGTGAAGACTATGAAAGCTAAACACAGGTAAGTGTATTAAAGTATATTTCAGGTTGCATGGCTCGAAAGCAAGTGGTGGATATGTTGTGACAGAATGGTGAAGTGAGAGAGCATTATGAAAACAGATATGTGACAGGTATCTGCTTCAGCACTCATGAGCAGATATAGTTGTACAATAAATATACAGAAGTTGCTGTAAGGTGCTGTACGTATGATTCTCCAAGGCGCGTACTTCCGTTATTCAACATGATAACTCCATTTGCACGAACACAATTGAGAAATATGATGAACGTTTCGCGATTGAAGTTGAAACAAACGTCAACAATTACTTTTTTGGGAATTATCGATAAAAACTTGTGAACTTGTTTTTCTGAATCAGCATTATCGATGATTTAATAAACTTGTGCATAATTTTTATTTTCCTCTCCTTCATACTTTCATAGGGAGGTATACCAGTAATGTTAACGAGTAACTCTCTGTGAGAATTAAGAACTTGTACTACTGCATCAGAACGTAGAGTTATGTCATTGTTAATTGTGACAAAACAACGAGTCACTTCGCACAGTGACGTGACTTCCACGTAAGATCTTACAGATCAGGCGACCGTGTGATATATTTACCGCTGTTGGATTAGGTCTATTATCAGATTACTATTAGTTCAGAACTAGACAATAATTTTATGCAGATAATTCCCTTTATGATTTTAAATAAAGCCAGAACAAATATCGATGCAGAATAATATGACTTCATTATATTCTGTGGTTTTTCATAGACTGCTTACAAGCAAATATGTATTAGAATTTAACATTGAGGTAAGAAATAGTATGAAGCAATTGATATGAGAGAATGTAAAGAATTGGAATGACCTAGGTTATCAATGGTAACTAGTATATATATATATATATATATATATATATATATATATATATATATATATATATATATATATATATATATATGCAGGAACAGGTCAAAGGTTATTTGGTATCAGAATCAAGGGAACATTAAGCATGGGCGTAATAGTCAAGTGGAACCCAGACAGATAAAATACATTGTGTGATAATGTTAGAGGTAATGAAGGATCCATAGAACTAAAAACTAATAAGATAATTGAATAGAATTTGAAGATTTCACATAATTTAAGAGGATCAAGTGAGCAAAAAGTGTGAGTGAGAGGGTTGTTTAAGAATTCGGTAATGGACGAGGAATATAACACAATTTTTCCAAATAATACGAAACCCATCTTATCAGTTTTTAATTCTATGAATCCTTCATGAACTTGTAAACTGGTTTTCCACATGATCTTCCAAAATCGTAAATCCCATAAGCTTCGTACAATTCTGAAAAACAACAAATCAGTCTTGAGACAAACAAATAAACTTCGTTATTAGTATCAAATTCAATAAGTCAATCAAATAGCAGGTAACAGAATGTAACTATAAGTGTCTTACTTATAAAAAGTGCTTTTCGTTAGAGATTTCAGATTCCTATAATAAAGATTCGTTGGTAATCTTTATCACAGACGCACAGTCTCTTGCTTCAACCTACATTTTACAAACAGCTGTGAACATCAAAGTTCAACACCACCATAATTAGGGAGGTGAATGAAATGCAAATGCTTTCACCGATCATTTTCGAATATAAATCCGATATGGGTAAATAGATGAATAACATGACCACAACTCATAAACAATTAGAAAAGAACGCTAATGTCCACTCGTCAGGATAACCACAAGTAACATATACCTATGTAGTGCGTGCTTGCTTTTAGTAAGAATCGAACATCTACTTGATATTTTGTCTTCCAGATTAAACGTCGTTTAACTCCACAAATGATCTTATACAACATTTCGTGACTTCACCAATGTTTGCCTCATTGCTGAGTTCCGTGGCCAAAAAGGAGATATGAGTGCTAAAACTTCGTGATTTAGCTTCGATTGCTCGTTCACTTTTCGCCACATATTTGGCTTTAATTACTTTGGACCTATGCCGGGTCAGTCTGTAATGCAGTAGAAATTCGAAAATTAAGTCGGTAGTACTCCACATTCTCTTCACTAAGATTTGGGATGAGGAACAAGTACCAACAGACTAGAATGAAGGATTCTCAGACACAACACAGAATGCACCAATCCAATCACAATTGACGGGGAAGATTTGGAAGATGTAAGAGCCTTTACATATTTGGGCAGCATCATTGATGAACAGGGTGGATGTGATGCAGACTTGAAGGCGCAGATCGGAAAGGCAAGAGCAGCATATCTACAATTGAAGAACATCTGGAACTCAAAACAACTATCAACCAACATTAAGGTCAAGATTTTCAATACAAATGTCAAGACAGTTCTACTGTATGGGGCAGAAACCTGGAGAACTACGAAAGCCATTGTAGATCACCAACGTAGATGATCTATGTCGAAATGATTGGAGGCCGACTCGAGTTAGACGTGAATGGTGTGACGAACCAACTAACGTCGAAGTCACACCTCGTGGTCAACACCTTACGTGGACTACCCCCATTGACGTAACAAGGTACTATAGATGCTTTGAAGACTGTACAACACAAAGGACGTTATTACAGAAATATATTAGTTAAAGTAGATACAAGCGAAAGTAAGACCACTGCCGCATGGGCCAGTCCATGACATACAATTAACTAATGCGCGTCGGTTGTACATGACCTTGGCAGGGAGCGACGATCTGTTCGACATTCAGTGATCCAACTGCCGGATGATTTGGCTGGGGCTCAGTGACATTTCACTGGCCCTACAATACTCCCCCACCAGATTCAGCGGCCGTTTGAATCGGTACCAAACATGTTGGGAGCAGTCGCGCGCCGGAGAGTGCCAAACGAATATTATAAATTCTCCAGGTATTGCTTATCTGTAAAACAAATGGAAAGGAGGCGGCAGAAACTGGTCGGGAAACAGCGAGTCATAATATGTTAGTAGGTCGTTGCTTAAACGTAAATTGATTAACCATAGAAATAATGAAAAGAACAAAACGTTTTATTGTTCTATCAAGTCGCGCTGAAATATATAGCCTTGACAAGTAATTCAGTTCCTCCGATGACAAACGTTAAGTCTGCCGCAAGAGTAATGATGCTATAGCGATAGTAGGATAAGTGTATTATCAATCGATATCCATATTTGTACTGTCATTAGTTTAAAGTTGTAAGTCGGGCAGTGTCGTTGACAGCCATTAATTAGTGTCGAATTCTAGTTATATCTATATCTAACAGACTAACCGTAAGTACAGAAGTATAACAGTGAAGAGTGGTCGTTATTTCGTTGTGCGAAGCTATTGACCAACTTGTAGTCACAGTTTGAAAAGTCGATGACTGCTGTTACAGTCAGTAAGGGTTGAAGGCTACAAATCCACAGCAAAGGTGGCACGATGAAGTCTCTAAAAGATGATAAACGGTGAATGCTGCGTGTTTGTTCGGTTAGTGAACAGAAAAATATCGAAAAGAACATAAGAAACCAAGAGTGTCACTCTGGACTCATGTCAATGATACCCGTGAAAAACGCTGTCAGTGTTGGGATAGAGGCGACAATATCGTTTTCAGTTTGCAGGAGATTCGCTCGACTGCATAAACTGATGATTCGCGCGAATGATATTGTCGTCAGACCACCAATTGAACTGGACAGGTTGTAAATCGTCGAGTAGTTGAACAGCCGATTGATGTACCGGAATCATCTGTTAAATAACAGCCACGAGGAAACAATACTTCATAAAATGAAGTACGACATCGAAGTAGAACAACTACAATAGTTCAGATGTTACAATGTCAAGTCTAAATAACATCGTTCTTACGTATATTGACAGTTGCACTGAACGTTCGCTTAGGTATGATTAGCGTAACAGTTGGATGTGTGAATAAAAACATATACGAAACTATGGTTGGGTTCGTGGAGAATTTTCGAGGACGTTTAGATATTTTCCAAACCCGTATCGCATGTAAATAAACCGAAAATAGAATTAAAATAACTGTCGTGTAATAAGGAAATCGAGCCATGATTTACCGTGTGAATTATTAGCAAATACAAGGGGTATAATAAACATTAATTAAAATGGTAACCACCAATGTAACTAAGGTTTAGAGGGTCCAGGTAACGTGGCCATTTCGTAAAAGGCTGATACAAAGAGCTTATTACCTAGCGTTAAGTGACATATTAAGTACGACAACATGTGTACTTGGGACATGGACTAAGCGTGCTCGTGTACATGCAATATGTTTTACCACAGTATGTCGACTAACGAGTCATAAATGTACATGATTTCGACTAAAACTTGACGGCAGTGACAGAATATATGACTAGTTTACGTGAAAGCAACTACGAAATGTTATCACGCATCATAAATATAGTACGAAATAATCTAATGAAATTATGAAACTCGCCTGGGTTACTCTTGCCTTTAAGTAATGAAGTAGGCAGTAGTTTGAATCTGGATTATGTACGAGGTACTGTTGATTAAATTTTTCGATTAACACAGCGTTGTAGACGTGAATTTCTAGCATTCGTATCCTCTGTTTGGCCATGGAACTCAGCAATTGGAAATTAGGCAGGCAGTGGTAAAAAAAAGCAGAACATTCTAGTGGATAGTGGTTAAGCAGAAAGATGAATTTATAGTCGATAGTTAATCTTGTCTTATTTATACCAGTGGATAAGGTACAAAGAGATATGCGTTCGTGTTGCCTTGTGGCTATACTCACGAGTGGTTGATATTTTAACAGACATATTACACAGGAGCATTTACATGCTGCTAATGCTTGTTAAAGAACCACGATAGCCGATTATAATCGTAGTTGATTGGTTAGTTCTGTCGATTGAACGAATTATTTAGGTTTAAATGCTAATCAACATTGACATGAAGCAACGAAAGTTCACAGTAACAGATTAACATAGGCGATGATAAAAATGAAAAGAATAAGTATAGAATACAATAATAAAGATTATAGTGATAGGTTGCGTTATTCGAAGTCTTGCTCACCAGTGTAGATCACCAACGTAGATGATCTATGTCGAAATGATTGGAGGCCGACTCGAGTTAGACGTGAATGGTGTGACGAACCAACTAACGTCGAAGTCACACCTCGTGGTCAACACCTTACGTGGACTACCCCCATTGACGTAACAAGGTACTATAGATGCTTTGAAGACTGTACAACACAAAGGACGTTATTACAGAAATATATTAGTTAAAGTAGATACAAGCGAAAGTAAGACCACTGCCGCATGGGCCAGTCCATGACATACAATTAACTAATGCGCGTCGGTTGTACATGACCTTGGCAGGGAGCGACGATCTGTTCGACATTCAGTGATCCAACTGCCGGATGATTTGGCTGGGGCTCAGTGACATTTCACTGGCCCTACACCATCATCCAGAAGATGTAAGTGTTTGTAAACAGCTGTTCACGCGAAATACTTCGGATCCGTTGGTCAGACAATATCAGCAACAACCTACTGTGGGAGCGGACAAACCAGATTCCAGAGGAGGGAGAAATCAGAAAGATGAGCTGGAAATGGATGGGACACACATTGAGGAAAGTACCGAACTGCGTCACAAGACAAGCTCTCAGTTGGAATGCTCAAGGCCAAAGGAAAAGAGGACGACCAAAGAACACATTAAGCCGGGAAATGGAAATAGACATGAGAAAAATAAACAAGAATTGGATGGAACTAGAAAAGAAGGCCTAGGACAGAGTGGGTTGGAGAATGCTGGTCGGCGGCCTATGCTCCATTGGGAGTAACAGGCATAAGAAAGTAAGTTAATAAGTAACTTGTTATTTGATCTGAGTTTTTCTAGGATCAAGCACTGGGAGCTTCAAATCCCATCATATAACTACGAACGCCTTACAATGTTATTAGTTTACTTTATATCTTGTTTATGATGCTAATCGGCCAGCTTAATTGTTTCAACCTACATTTTATAAACAACTACCAACATCCATGTTCATCATCACCATAACCAATGACGTGAACCAAATGTAAAAGGTTTTAAAGCTTATTTTCCTAAAACTCTTTTTGTGACCTATTTTTGACTTGAACGATGGTGAATTTTACTTGCTTGAGTTTGTATTGTTACAAATAACCACATTAGGCTGACTAAACATTCACCCAGGTTGTGAGCAACAAATATGTCAAACTACTAATAATCTGGTATAAATGTCATGTAACATGCTCAATTTCATGCATGTATATGTTAATGACTGCTTGACTGTATGTCCGGACAGAATATCTCATCTCCCGAATCTGAATCTTGTTTTTGAACGATTGCAAAACATGGCGTTGCCGTAAACATTCAAAATGTGAAATCGTTACCGACTCTCCAGATTTTTTCGGATATATCATTGATTCTCAAGTCATTCGTCCTCTTCGAAGCAAAGTAGAGACCATTCTCGATAACCTGGAACCGACCACAATCAAGCACCTACACACAAGTAACGGTGTAATAAGTTTATGTAGACGGGTCATACCAAATTGCGCGTCCCCTGAGAAACCTCTAGCCGGCCCACTTCGTGGAAATAAGAAATCCACCGATTTGGACGATGATGTGATAAAAGCATCCTCCACAGTTGAAGAACTTTTCACCAAAGCAGCCATGCTTGCACACCAGAACACTGAATCACCCAGCAGTATGGCAGTAGACGCATCCGACTCAGCAATCAAATGGGCCTTACAACAGTGAGTAAGCCACTCCCAGTAACCCTTGATATTATTTTGTAGATGGTTGCCAGACACTGAATCGTGGTACAGCATTTTCGGCAGGGAACACCTAGCCATATATTTTGCTGTACGGCGCTCTCAGCACTTTGTGGAAGGCCAAAAATTCACTTTTTCACCGATCACAAATCTCTAACCTCTTTAAAATCATCTTCATACAAGTACATTTCTCAAGAGTTTCGACAACTGGGCTACATTTCGCAGTTTATTCCAAATATACAAACACAGGTCTGGGGCAAACAATATAGTTGTAGTTACTTTGTCTCATATAACCGCTATGAAAAGTTTCCGAGGAATGGATCCTTCTAGATTGGTTAATCTTTAAAAGGAATATACTGGTTTTCAGCACGAGTTATCTTCGACAACCGTAGAACTGAGTATCAAGCAGATGTAGTCAGTAAAGGAACGTTTACTGCGTAACACATCTGCAAGTAGGAATTGTCCAATCGTACCAAAACCTTATCGACGTAACACCTTCAATACGTTTCACAAACCTTCTCATCCAGGTGTTCGTGCAGCCATCAAGCCCATAGAACAGTTTTGCTGGCCTGGCATGAATGAAGACGTGAGGGAGTGGTCACGCTCCTATGTAAGCTGTCAAAAATGTAAGGTGATTAGACACAACAAATGTGCCCTACGTTCATTAAAAACTGCCGACGACCGTCTAGACTATGTTCATTTCGATTTGGTAGGACCTTTACCATATTCGAATGGATAAACCTATATCTTGTGTAGACCGTTTTACTCAATGGTCAGAGGCAGTATACATCAAGGACATTACTGCTGTAATAGTGACCTGCGGATTCATAGAACGGAGGGCGGCAAACCTTGGCTGCCCTTCAGCTATCACTGCAGATCCTGGACACCAAATTGAATCTAGACTCTTCCTTTGTCTTACTACACTACTATGAGTCACATGTTTCTGAATGGCCGCCTACTATCCTCAAGTAAACTAGTTGCTGGAACGCTTTCACAGACAACTTAAAGCTTCACTCCCAGCTGCAAATGTTTCACAATGGACCGACGCCCGCCTACTTGTCTTACTAGGTGTTCGCAATGCAGTGAAAGGTGACATTGGATACACCGCAGCTTAATGCCTTTAAGGAATGACACTCCGAGTTCCAGGAGAATTCGTGGATCCTTCGTCTTGTTCAATGAATATTGATCTAAACTCCTACATGAGCAGGCCAACGAACACGATGCGTTCAGTTAAACCTATTTCCACTCGACCACTGCCGACTAATGTTTTCGTTCAACTTATCTTATGACGTAGTACACATATGTTCATTCGTCGTGACTTATTACGATGACCTCTCGAAATAGCATACGGAGGACTCTTCAAACGTTTTCAGAAAGCACCTAGGTATTATAGAATTGCTAAGAACGGAACCGACGATAGTATCAGAGTCGATTGTTTCAGTGCCGCGTATCTTATGGTAAACCCTATTTACGTTGATTTCCCATCGGTACAATTGAAGGGCACGAGTTTCACAATTACGATACCTCATCCGATAAACAGCAATCACGACAAAACTCCGGTAGTGTCTGGCAACCGACTTAAAACAATGCGTTCTGGAAAAATAAGGTTTTCGGAACACATAAACGAATACTGCACCTCAGACATATAACACTTTCTTTCCTTTCAATTCTTTTTGTATTATGCCAAAAGAACACAACAAACTTTTAATATCCTCATATATATATATATATATATTCCAAAAACCTATTTTTATTATTGATGCTTACTTATATGTGTACACTTTAATTTTTCAAAGCAAAACAAAAACATCGCTCTGAGAAAATCGTTTTTATGTTTACAAAACGCATGTATATAAGTTTGTTTTCCTTCTTCATCATTTTTGTGTCTTTACGCACATGCGGGTGTAGTTCGATATGCGCTTACAAGACGGAAAACCGACGAAGTTTACAATGAATCGAGGTTTTAGTTGCTCTTGTTTTTTCATGACTATATTGTACCACATGGACCGTTATAGTAAGGAATGACGACCTGCTGCTGAACACAACAAGCTATCAGAAGATAGTTTACCAACGACAAACTCATTGGTTTGAAACTTCTGACTGGCCATGTTTTAGTATCATCACTACCCCACTACGGGGAGCAATCCGTAGCGGTATTATAATAACATTATTACTATTCACAAACATCTTATGGATACATAGGTGTTGTGAAGTAACCATTTATGATTTCTTCAAAATGCAATAATACACAGGTTTTAATAATGTTAGCATTATATTTACCATATTTGAAAAAGAGATTAGTAATAATAATAAATCAGGTTCTCGTTAATTGAGAAGAAAATTGAATTGAGTTTAAAGAAGGAAAAGAAGAAAATATGGGAATAGAAATAAGGGAGGCGTGGAATACGCAAATAAATTAATAGGCGTATTTATGAACACAGGACAAGCATAAACGATTATGTATGTTTCGTCAAATTAGTAACAAAATTAAAATAGAAAATAATTAGGAAAAAATAACTTATTATCGCAGTAAGATACGACGCTAGAATAAACGTTTGTGAAGTCACAGTTTGGAGTGGTGCTTTGAAAGTCTCAATCAAGTGAAAAGGACAATGAAATATCAATATGAATAGTGAAGATAAAATGAGTCTGAGAAGTTAATTTAAATGTAACACAAATTATTGTCTTAGTTACAAACTTCGGAATCGTATAAAAATATTTATTTAGAATGAGAATTTAGGGAGAAAATAAATGAACAGCTAGTGCAAGGGTTCAGTCATGGTGATAATAATAATAATTGTGTAGTGAATATCAACCTCTGAAGCAAACCAACAATTTACAAAAAAATTTCTTTGGTGCACTCGGATAAATACATGTAGATTTAAATAATAGTATACAGATTGAAACCAGAAATTAGTACAAACATTTGGGTAATAATAATTAAAAATGATGCTATGCAAGTCATAATTAATTTCAAAGGACAATCAGGAAGTAAATATGTTTAGAAGGATACTTACTTACGTACTTACGCCTGTTACTCCCAATGGAGCATAGGCCGCCGACCAGCATTCTCCAACCCACTCTGTCCTAGGCCTTCTTTTCTAGTTCCATCCAATTCTTGTTCATTTTTCTCATGTCTATTTCCATTTCCCGGCTTAATGTGTTCTTTGGTCGTCCTCTTTTCCTTTGGCCTTGAGCATTCCAACTGAGAGCTTGTCTTGTGACGCAGTTCGGTACTTTCCTCAATGTGTGTCCCATCCATTTCCAGCTCATCTTTCTGATTTCTCCCTCCTCTGGAATCTGGTTTGTCCGCTCCCACAGTAGGTTGTTGCTGATATTGTCTGACCAACGGATCCGAAGTATTTCGCGTGAACAGCTGTTTACAAACACTTACATCTTCTGGATGATGGCTTTCGTAGTTCTCCAGGTTTCTGCCCCATACAGTAGAACTGTCTTGACATTTGTATTGAAAATCTTGACCTTAATGTTGGTTGATAGTTGTTTTGAGTTCCAGATGTTCTTCAATTGTAGATATGCTGCTCTTGCTTTTCCGATCTGCGCCTTCAAGTCTGCATCACATCCACCCTGTTCATCAATGATGCTGCCCAAATATGTAAAGGCTCTTACATCTTCCAAATCTTCCCCGTCAATTGTGATTGGATTGGTGCATTCTGTGTTGTATCGGAGAATCCTGCTTTTCCCTTTGTGTATATTGAGACCTACTGCTGCTAAGGCTGCTGCCACACTGTTCGACTTCTCCTGCATCTGTTGTTGCGTTTGGGATAGAAGGGAAAGATCGTCTGCGAAGTCCAGATCGTCCAACTGCACCCTAGATGTCCATTGTATCTCGTGCTTCCCTTCAGATGTTGACGTCTTCATGATCCAGTCGATCACCAGGAGAAAGAGGAAGGGTGAGAGTAAGCAACCTTGCCTAACACCGGACTTCACTTCGAACGACTTTGTCAACTGTCCTCCATGCACGATTTTGCAGTTTAATCCATCATATGAACTCTGTATGATATTGACTATCTTCTGAGGCACGCCGTAGTGTCGAAAAAGTTTCCATATTGTTGTTCTGTCCACGCTATCAAATGCCTTTTCGTAGTCAATGAAGTTGATGTAGAGTGATGAATTCCATTCAATTGATTGTTCCACAATGATCTGTATAGTTGCGATTTGGTCTGTACACGATCTATCCTTACGGAATACTGCCTGTTCGTCACGAAGTTTGGCGCCTACGCAGTCCTTCATCCTGTTTAACAATACCATGTTGAAGACTTTTCCCGGTGTTGATAGAAGAGTGATGCCCCTGTAGTTATCACACTTGCTGAGATCGCCTTTCTTCGGTATTTTGATCAGAAGTCCTTCTTTCCAGTCTGTTGGTACTTGTTCCTCATCCCAAATCTTATTGAAGAGAATGTGGAGTATCCTTGCAGTTGCCGCTACGTCTGCTTTTAGTGCCTCTGCTGGAATGTTGTCCGGTCCTGCTGCTTTGCCACTCTTGATTTGTCTGATGGCCATGCTAATTTCCTCAATTGTTGGTGGGCCAACATTGATTGGGAGGTCCGTGGGTGCTGCTTCGATGTTGGGTGGGTTCAGTGGGGCTGGGCGATTCAAGAGTTCTTTGAAGTGTTCTACCCACCTGTTTTGTTGCTCTTCAATGTTGGTGATTACCTTGCCTTCTTTGCTTTTCACTGGTCGGTCTGGTTTGCGGCGATTTCCAGAGAGTTTCTTTGTCGTGTCATACAACTGTCTCATGTTTCCTTCTCTTGCAGCCTTTTCCGCCGTCGTTGCTAAATCTTCCACATATTTACGTTTGTCGGTTCTGATGCTTCTCTTCACTTGCTTGTTTACTTCTGTGTATTCAGCTTGTGCCTTGGCTTTTTCTGCTCCTGTTCGGCTGGTATTGATTGCTGCCTTCTTGTTCCTCCTTTCTTGAATCTTATCCAGTGTATCAACAGTGATCCATTCCTTGTGATGGTGCTTCTTGTGACCCAAGACCTCATGACATGTTGAAGTGATTGCCTCTTTGATCCCCTTCCAGTTGCTCTCCACAGTAGTTCCTTCTCCATTGAGTAGATCATGAAAGGCCTGGAACTTGTTGCTGAGGACTATCTTGAATTTGTTGAGTTTGTCAGTCTCCTGAAGAAAGGCCGTATTGAACTTTTGTGATATTGTCTGCCCCGTTGTCCAGTGCTTCTTGAGTTTCAATTTCATCTTGGCGACCAGCAAGTGATGATCTGATGCTATATCAGCTCCTCTCTTGGTTCTCACGTCTTCCATCGTCCTCCTGAACTTTTTGTTGATGCAAATATGGTCGATTTGGTTTTGCGTTGTGTGGTCCGGTGAAGTCCATGTGGTTTTGTGTATGTGTTTATGTGGGAATATGGTGCCGCCTATGACCAGTTTATTGAAGGCACATAGGTTCGCAAATCTCTCGCCATTTTCGTTCCTTTCTCCCAGTTCGTGTCGTCCCATGGTGTCTTCTTATCCAGTGTTGTCCGTTCCAACCTTGGCGTTGAAATCTCCCATCAGAATGGTCAGGTTCTTTGTCAGGCACTTCTCGATGATTGACTGCAGCCTATTGTAGAATTGATCTTTAGCGTCTTCATTGTAGTCGTTGGTAGGCGCATAGCATTGGATGGTGTTCATTGAAATACCCTCTTTCTTTGTTTTGAACGAGGCTTTGATGATCCTTGGTCCATGAGATTCCCATCCTATAAGCGCATTTTGCGCTTGTTTGGACAGCATCAATGCAACTCCTTGTATATGTGGAGCATTTTCTTCTTCATGGCCGGAGTATAACAGGAGCTCTCCTGTAGTTAGTCGTTGTTGTCCAACTTGTGTCCAATGTGTTTCACTGATCCCAAGTACCTCTAGGTTGTATCTTCTCATTTCTGCAGCAATTTGGAAGGCTCTCCCGGTGTCCCACATTGTACGAACATTCCGTGTACCTAAATAAATGGTCGCTCTGGTTGTCAGAAGGGGCATTGGCCTCGTACCTTCCGAAGGAATTCGGCTTCCATCACGAGGCGTCATAGTTCTTCTAAATGAAGACCTTCTGACTCCCAGGGCAGAGTTTAGAAGGTTTGAATAATTTTTTCTGGTTAGCGATTTTTAGCGAGTTAGTTTTCTACGGGATGAGGACGCTAACCCCATGCCCAACCCTCCTCCTTTATCCGGGCTTGGGACCGGCAGTAGCCTTTGGAGGAACTCCAGGCGAAGTTTTTAGAAGGATAGGAAGAGATAACAAGAATATCTAATGTGCCGGAAGATCATTAATTATATTATTAACATTAATAATTGTAGATACGAACATAAGCAGACTTCGTATAGAAGTAAAATAAAATGGACGTGAAAAGTTTCAAAGGTTACATTATGCTTTTCAGTCAATTAGATGGATGACGGACCTTGTTTGTACAAATCATTATTAAGTACATTGATACTCAATAGGTGACAAAATCCACCTTCGGAAAGAAAATCATCAAGGAGACTTCTGAACCGGGTTGTAGTTTCACTGCAGAGGAGGTTCACTGGCAGTCTGTTCCAAATGGTTGAGTAGAGAATAACGAAAAAATTATGGCGTAAGTTTGTGTGGGTTTTTGGAATCACTGGAATGTTTTCCTTATTGCGTGGATTGTGGGATGATACCAGAGAGTATGAAGTGGTGGATACCGAGGAGTAGGAAATATTTTTAATAAGCCGGTAGATAAAAACAAGATTTAATTTGATATGTCTGATCCACAGAGGTTCTAGTTTGAGTTGTTGACATCTTTGGTGATATTCTTTGTTGTCGGAATACCTCAGAACAGCTTTGGTGAAACTTCTTTGAACACATTCATTTTTATTCGGGTCATTATGCCTGCAGTTACTGTAAACTAAAATACCATATTCAAGAATGTGTAAGATACATTTTCTGTATAACAATAACCTCGATTCAAGATTATTGAAGTTTGTCATTATGAATCCGATGAGTTTTCTAGCTTTGGATAGTTGAGATGCAATGTGTCCAGAAAAGTTCAGACTGTTGCTAGATCTTAAACCCAAGTCACAAACAGTGTTGAGAGGTTTGAGTGTATGTGTCTGTACAGTCATATTTAAGTTAAGACAGCGACCAATGTGAATAACTCCACTTTTGTCAACATTAAGTGGCATATTCCACGAAATAGTCCATTCGTACAACTTGTTTATTTCCTCTTGGATTACCACTGAAATATAGCTTTCTTTCGTGGGAGAATAGAGTGAATAAACTACTTTCAGGTCATCAGCAAAAGGAAAGGCTTACCATGCTGAAAGAG
>NC_067199.1:37073901-37076401 GCF_000699445.3 Schistosoma haematobium | reverse complement strand
CAGCAGCAGCAGCAGCAGCAGCAGCAGCAGCAGCAGCAGCAGCAGCAGCAGCAGCAGCAGCAGCAGCAGCAGCAGCAGCAGCAGCAGCAGCAGCAGCAGCAGCAGCAGCAGCAGCAAAGCAGCAGCAGCAGCAGCAGCAGCAGCAGCAGCAGCAGCAGCAGCAGCAGCAGCAGCAGCAGCAGCAGCAGCAGCAGCAGCAGCAGCAGCAGCAGCAGCAGCAGCAGCAGCAGCAGCAGCAGCAGCAGCAGCAGCAGCAGCAGCAGCAGCAGCAGCAGCAGCAGCAGCAGCAGCAGCAGCAGCAGCAGCAGCAGCAGCAGCAGCAGCAGCAGCAGCAGCAGCAGCAGCAGCAGCAGCAGCAGCAGCAGCAGCAGCAGCAGCAGCAGCAGCAGCAGCAGCAGCAGCAGCAGCAGCAGCAGCAGCAGCAGCAGCAGCAGCAGCAGCAGCAGCAGCAGCAGCAGCAGCAGCAGCAGCAGCAGCAGCAGCAGCAGCAGCAGCAGCAGCAGCAGCAGCAGCAGCAGCAGCAGCAGCAGCAGCAGCAGCAGCAGCAGCAGCAGCAGCAGCAGCAGCAGCAGCAGCAGCAGCAGCAGCAGCAGCAGCAGCAGCAGCAGCAGCAGCAGCAGCAGCAGCAGCAGCAGCAGCAGCAGCAGCAGCAGCAGCAGCAGCAGCAGCAGCAGCAGCAGCAGCAGCAGCAGCAGCAGCAGCAGCAGCAGCAGCAGCAGCAGCAGCAGCAGCAGCAGCAGCAGCAGCAGCAGCAGCAGCAGCAGCAGCAGCAGCAGCAGCAGCAGCAGCAGCAGCAGCAGCAGCAGCAGCAGCAGCAGCAGCAGCAGCAGCAGCAGCAGCAGCAGCAGCAGCAGCAGCAGCAGCAGCAGCAGCAGCAGCAGCAGCAGCAGCAGCAGCAGCAGCAGCAGCAGCAGCAGCAGCAGCAGCAGCAGCAGCAGCAGCAGCAGCAGCAGCAGCAGCAGCAGCAGCAGCAGCAGCAGCAGCAGCAGCAGCAGCAGCAGCAGCAGCAGCAGCAGCAGCAGCAGCAGCAGCAGCAGCAGCAGCAGCAGCAGCAGCAGCAGCAGCAGCAGCAGCAGCAGCAGCAGCAGCAGCAGCAGCAGCAGCAGCAGCAGCAGCAGCAGCAGCAGCAGCAGCAGCAGCAGCAGCAGCAGCAGCAGCAGCAGCAGCAGCAGCAGCAGCAGCAGCAGCAGCAGCAGCAGCAGCAGCAGCAGCAGCAGCAGCAGCAGCAGCAGCAGCAGCAGCAGCAGCAGCAGCAGCAGCAGCAGCAGCAGCAGCAGCAGCAGCAGCAGCAGCAGCAGCAGCAGCAGCAGCAGCAGCAGCAGCAGCAGCAGCAGCAGCAGCAGCAGCAGCAGCAGCAGCAGCAGCAGCAGCAGCAGCAGCAGCAGCAGCAGCAGCAGCAAAGCAGCAGCAGCAGCAGCAGCAGCAGCAGCAGCAGCAGCAGCAGCAGCAGCAGCAGCAGCAGCAGCAGCAGCAGCAGCAGCAGCAGCAGCAGCAGCAGCAGCAGCAGCAGCAGCAGCAGCAGCAGCAGCAGCAGCAGCAGCAGCAGCAGCAGCAGCAGCAGCAGCAGCAGCAGCAGCAGCAGCAGCAGCAGCAGCAGCAGCAGCAGCAGCAGCAGCAGCAGCAGCAGCAGCAGCAAAGCAGCAGCAGCAGCAGCAGCAGCAGCAGCAGCAGCAGCAGCAGCAGCAGCAGCAGCAGCAGCAGCAGCAGCAGCAGCAGCAGCAGCAGCAGCAGCAGCAGCAGCAGCAGCAGCAGCAGCAGCAGCAGCAGCAGCAGCAGCAGCAGCAGCAGCAGCAGCAGCAGCAGCAGCAGCAGCAGCAGCAGCAGCAGCAGCAGCAGCAGCAGCAGCAGCAGCAGCAGCAGCAGCAGCAGCAGCAGCAGCAGCAGCAGCAGCAGCAGCAGCAGCAGCAGCAGCAGCAGCAGCAGCAGCAGCAGCAGCAGCAGCAGCAGCAGCAGCAGCAGCAGCAGCAGCAGCAGCAGCAGCAGCAGCAGCAGCAGCAGCAGCAGCAGCAGCAGCAGCAGCAGCAGCAGCAGCAGCAGCAGCAGCAGCAGCAGCAGCAGCAGCAGCAGCAGCAGCAGCAGCAGCAGCAGCAGCAGCAGCAGCAGCAGCAGCAGCAGCAGCAGCAGCAGCAGCAGCAGCAGCAGCAGCAGCAGCAGCAGCAGCAGCAGCAGCAGCAGCAGCAGCAGCAGCAGCAGCAGCAGCAGCAGCAGCAGCAGCAGCAGCAGCAGCAGCAGCAGCAGCAGCAGCAGCAGCAGCAGCAGCAGCAGCAGCAGCAGCAGCAGCAGCGCAGCAGCAGCAGCAGCAGCAGCAGCAGCAGCAGCAGCAGCAGCAGCAGCAGCAGCAGCAGCAGCAGCAGCAGCAGCAGCAGCAGCAGCAGCAGCAGCAGCAGCAGCAGCAGCAGCAGCAGCAGCAGCAGCAGCAGCAGCAGCAGCAGCAGCAGCAGCAGCAGCGCAATAGCAGCAGCAGCAGCAGCAGCAGCAGCAGCAGCAGCAGCAGCAGCAG
>NC_067199.1:37043901-37071401 GCF_000699445.3 Schistosoma haematobium | reverse complement strand
CAGATTTTACTAAGATGTTCCATATAAAACGAAACGCATATCCTGGATCCCACTGATAGCCACTATCACTGGTCTGACTTTTCGGAATATTTATAAACAAATACATTAGAGTGTTCCCACTTGAAACGAAGGAATAACCAAGTCTGAGATGATTAATTGACATATTGTAAATGAAGTATTCACTAAATGGATCTCAGATTTTACTAAGATATTCTATAATTTTGTATTCCATTACATTCGATTGTCCCCATTTATTTTCTCATTCACTACAATTGTATTGAAGAGTGATTTTATTGTGTAACAATGAAAAGATTATGAAAGATCTGATAAGAGATGATCGATGGTTTTACAGTCAGCTACACGACAACGTGAACATTAGAGAAAAGGGGTGAAATATGGAAAGAATGTTTTACTCTAAGTTTAGTTTATGTGTAGAAAATCTAGGTTATTTATAGCACATCATATAGTCTCAGGATTCTGGAACCCTTCTAAACATAGTATCAGGTTATCTAATCATCCAGTCAAAAATGTGACATGTAACTTTCCACTTTCTAGATGTTTCTGGCAAAACATCTGTTGAATACTGATTAGGTGAGATGTTTCTCAACATTTTCTGGGCCCTTTTGGGCTTATTTCAAGGAATTTTCTGGGTCCCCCCGACAATAGTTAAAACAAACTAAATCTATAAACAGTTGAAACCACTAACACGGTTTATTCAATAGAGTTATACTTCACAGGTTAGAATAAAGAAAAAATTGTTGTTAAATGTTTACTAAACCAACTGAAAATATTGGATATATTTCATATTTCGAAACATGGAACCTTGATCATTATTTCCCACCAGGGTTTTTCAGAAACATCAGTGGTCTATGTCACTTTAGGCTAGACTACAAAAAGAAAGAACCGAATTTTAAAGAAGACCTTTAAATTGCTATAAATTGGTATACATAACTAAATTAATCTCTGAACCAATTTCGATAGCTTTTTTTAAATATTTACCTTAATATTTATTATTATCAGAATAGGACGAAATGGCCGTCCAGTGCTTCCAGGTTTTCCATGGTGGTCTAGCTTCAATTGACTCATGATTTCAACCAGTGACATTTCTAAAAATCTCCACAAAACCCATTCTGATGATAATAATCACCTGCTCACTAGTGACTGACTTCAGGAGACACTCCTATAGTTCTAAGGAAAAGTCGTTACGAGTGGAATTCAACCAGGTCTGTTGTGAGATAGGAACTCCCTGAAGACAATGGTGTACGGTGGCGCAACGTCGTGGACTGGTTGAAGTTAGACATTAACACCATTGGATGCGGGCTGAGTGGTCTAGTTGGTTAAATGCCTGGCGTGAGACTGATAGGTCCTGGGTTCAAATCCCGCGCGGGGGGCGGGATCGTAAATGCGCACTGCTGGGGAGTCCCTTAATATTTATATCACTACATAAACAAATGAAAAGCGAGTTGCCATTATTTGAAAGTTTTTATTCTTTCAACTCTTCAATTGCAATTGTCTCTATTTCAAATCATAATTTGAGATCACAGTAAATCACATCAAAGTGTTCATGGTTAAATTTATTAGGAGAATAATACACAGAGAGGATGATTAAATTTAAAAGACTATTTTAACTAACTTGTATTGGTTAATTGAATCTTATCATTGATCTTACGGACCAAAATCAACCATTCTTTTTTGGCATATTTGCATTCTATGGGGATTTCCTCGATGTTAACACTAAGTCATAAGCATTATAAACAGTGTTAAATGGTGGCTACCAAGCACATTCAAACAACGAGTCCTATGTAGGACGAAACGCGCATCCTGGATTCCACTAATAACCACTATCACTGTTCTGACTTCTCGGAATACCTATAAACAATATATAGTTTCTCAGTATACTCAAATTCAAGATGATAAATTCAGTAACAACAGTTAACTCACTGAAAAAAAAACAAGAACAAAAATGATTCAATATAATATCAAACATTGTTCATCACCAACCAATAAGAAAACCGTTAGTTTGCCACTAGCCAATAAAATACAAGAAATGGTAGTTGCTCACGAGTAGTTTATTTATTTAAACACATAAGTATGGTACAAGGGGCACTGTCCGGGTGCTCAAACCGAAACAGGTGGTTTTCTTAGGGGGCCACACTCGGAGCCTTTGACCTAAAGGTTTAATCCACAAGGTAGTGGAATAACGTCAGGAGATGTAGTCCCATATTAGCCGGTGATCAATAATGGGTTCACACGCCATTTGTTTATACTTGGGATCCTGGAGCTTATGTGTACCACTGGTTTGGAATCAGGGTTTTCCAACTCCCCTAGGTAGACTCTACATGTCCACCAACGCGGTTAAAGCGCCGGACATTCGCTTCTTGTCCTCTCAATTTTTTAAAAAACACCCACGCCACGAGAAAGCAGTGAGTAGGATCTCCCTGGCAGTAGTTGTATGCACGTGACCATGTGAGAACATTTCGTGAGGTAGTGCTGACTCTCCCTTTTCTCGGCCATAACAAATGTTCCTCATACAAACTAATATACAAACCAGTGAATGTCAAATAAATCACTCCAAAAAATTCAAATCTAAAAAATATCTGTATTGGCTATTTGCTAAATATAAATAGTTTTGAGGAACTTTTCATGAAATAAATCAATAAATGAACGTTCAACGTTCAATGTTAAATATGACTTTATTAAAACAATCACGAAAGGATTGATAAATTTCAAACAAAAGAATCTAAAAACGAAAAAATATCTGAAGAGTGAAGTGTCAAAGTTTTTTATAGAAAGAATCAAAATGAAATAAATCAATCTATTAAAACGCTTTTTATAAACTTTTGATGCAATCAAGTTAATTATCAAGAATTAAAAAAGTACTAAATTCCGTGGATTAGTTGAAGTTAGACATTAACACCGTTGGACGCCGGCTCAGTGGTCTAATGGTTAAGCGCTCGCGCGCGCGATCAATAGATCCTGGGTTCGAATCCCAAAGGGCGGTATCGTGGATGCGTACTTTTGAGGAGCCCCACAATAAGACGAAACAGCCGTCCAGTGCTTCCAGGTTTTCCATAGTGGTGTAGCTCCAACTGACTCATGATCTCTACTATTAAGAGTACTAAACAGTTATAAATTCATTTCTAATAACATTTCTCACAAATACATGTCAGTAGCATTATAAGCAGTGAAATCCAAGATGCGCTTTTTGTCCTATTTGGGACTCGTCAGTTGGATGTACCTGCATCCCAGAGTTGATGTTCGTTCTGGGACTCGAACCCAGTGTACCATCGCGTTATTTAGTTAGCTATTGAGTACTGGTGGCCACTTTCTTGTTCAATGAGGTGAAGTTTTTAAATTCACTTGGTATTATTTGCTTGAATCTTCCAATTACATGTCAATAGCTAACAGAATCTATGATTCTTGAGATAATAATGGTGTAGAGACATTTACTGGTGTAAGTGTATGTCAGGAAAAAGCTAGAAATAACCAAACCAAGACTTGGTATTAGTTCATTAAGTTATTACTGTCAACAATGTTGGCAGATAAAGAATACCTAGTTATGGCCCGTGCCATTACTATCACCAAAAGTTAAAGATGATTGATTATGACATGGATCCGAATCGGTATCAATGTCACAGATACATCAATTCTTTATCTTCCCTTACATCGCAAATATGAGAATGATATTATACTTTTTATCCCTCGAATTCATTATTTTATCCTCAGCCTTACTATCCATTCCTAATCTCTATTATTATTATTATTATTATTATTATTATTATTATTATTATTCTGGTATTTGTGTCAATATTTTCATCTTTGTATGCTGTTGTGTTATGGCAACTTGAATTGTTGCACATATGTTCCAGGTTCTACATTGCTTATCACTGACTGACTGACTGACTGGCCGAGGACGAGACGATTTTAACGTTTGAATTGCTGAAATAAATTCTAACAACATATACAGTGTGTTCCAAAAGGTGTTGTCCTGTTTGACTTTAACAAAAACTAGTGACTAAGTGGAAATATATAGGCCATCCATTCAGCGTCTATTGATTAGTCCTTAACATTAACAATCAGAAAAGACAAACAACAACCAATAGAGTTGTACAAGCCAGCAGCTATCTGGATAAGTTTTTCAGAAACATATAACATGCAGTAAATCTTCTAATTATCTCTCGTGTATTTCAACATTCGCATGTTAATTTACCAAGAAGAAGTTGCAATAACTGTCCAATCAAATATCCACTTAGGTATTCACCTGGTCACATACAATCAGCTACTTACATCATTTTGTCAAGGGTTTTTCTTCTTCACAATCACTTCAATCTTTAAACATGGATGGGAGATATTAATCATGTCTGATATTTTTCAAAATATAGTAGTTTTAGAACATAAGGGTCCCAATTCTCTCGTTGATTTCATTTACTAGTTACGATCAAATATTCTGAAAGTTCTACATTTTAATCTACTCAGAGTGTCGTTTTATGTGCTTAGAAAGAAAAATAGGGACAATTTGAAAATAATAAAGATTCCATCTTATCGTTTATCAAGTGATTTTGTAGTATACTCAGTTAAACTGCTTAGGTTAAGCATTATGAGCTAAATAGCTTGAGATTAGATGGTGGTTGGAGGTAGTCGACAGGAAACCCTGGATATAGGTTTCGTGCTACTTGGCACTCATCAGAAAGGTTTACCTGTAATCTTGAGGGAACTGGTGCTCCCTGACAGATTCGATCCTGTTTCACCCAGCTTCACAGTCAGAGACGTTACCGCTGAGCTATCCGATCCTCGACCGACCTCCTGTAGGACTGAGATGTAATCACAATTGATTGATCACTGGGTGGCGATCAATGTCATGAGTGTCTAGTCCTTATTATTCCAGATCGAACGCTATCGATCATGTTGCAATGTGGCCACCAGCCTAGGTGACTCGACACTGCATGCACTATGATCGATAGCATTCGATCTGCACTAATAAGGACTAGACACGCATGACATTGATCGCCACCCAGTGATCAATCAATTGTGCTAAATAGCTTATTCCATTCCCTCTCATGATAGATTTAAAATAATATCATTGTTTAGTTAGTAACTGATCAATTATCATAATTCAATCACCTAATCTTTAATTCTCTAAGTATATTATAAATATTTACTGAACAATCCTAGATTTTCTTATTTTAGACCTTCGATACTACATATCATATCCACTAATATTCATATACAATGTTGCACATGGAAATATTTTCAACACATAAATCATTTCTGTTTTCTCTCGTTATTTTTCTCGTCTATCAAATAAAACAAAAATAAATCAGCAACCAAAGGAACTCTTCCACTCTCATTCTCACTCTCACTATATATATACTGCATAGTTCTCTAATATAAAATGAATCCAAGCAAATAATATGTTGACTTGATGTTATGATATAAATACGCATGAATGATCAAATACCTATATGAGCATCTAAATAGATTTTTTTTTAATGTGATGCAATACATTCTTCCTTTTTTTGTTGTTGTTGCAATAATAGTATTTCAGTAGTATATTTTCACGCATCAATAATTGCCTTAATGAAGTGTAATGTGTAAGACTGTATGTGTGAGAGTATAAAATGTGAATAGATTAGACGAAGATTAATAAACTGATCGGATATAAAATTAATTAAGTATCATGACAGGAAATTATTATCATTATTGACTGAATTCATCCTAATGGTTTGCATGAATGAAGATGGTAGGAAGATGTAAAGAAATATTAATGATTAGGCGAAATTTATTTACATCTATCAAATATTCCAGTATTTAACTGGTTATAGATTTTATAATATGACAAAACTATAAGGCTGTAATATATGGATACTGTTTATAGTTAAGAATAATGCTGTTCTATGTGCTGAAATAGGAAATCAGAACTATTTAACTCATTCATTTTGTGTAATGACAATAGCCTTTATCTATGATTTTAATTTACTAGAATATAACACTTGAATTTGATGTAGGCTTTAAGCTCAAGTTTGTAACTGTAATATTAATACTTATTTTAAATTGAGATCCAGTCATTCATAACGTAGTGTAGTGGCTGTGCTTCGTTAACCAATCATCCTCGTAACCGTTGTCGTATAAACCTCAACGGTGTTTAAAATCAAAAGGCAAAGTGAAGCAGCGAACTACAGTTTTATTAGCAGATAACTCAGATCACAAAGCAGAGAGGCAAATGAGTAAATCAGCGAATCGAAAGAGTAGCGAGAGTGTAGGTTTAAATATACGTGTATATATATAGGAAAACGAATGGATCATTGAATTAATTAAGCGGTTAATGATAAAGCTAGCTGAGTGAATATATGCGTAGGCGGTAAGCAATGTTCAAGCATACATATTTCATACAAGCACAACAATAATAAAGGTACAATAAGTTGTTGTAAGTACGGGTGACTCTATTCGCTGAATAAGTTAACAAAAGGGCTTGACCGAATTAAATGAGAACAAACTCAATTGCACGTGAGGTGCTATAGTAGAACCTGAGACGTATATACATCGATTTAAGTTTTTATATTTATTAGCATAAACAGATGAAATTATCAGTCAAAATCCATTCATGAAAGCTGACAAATGAGAGTATCGTATTCTAACGGCTTTGAGTAATTATTAACAGAATTTTGAAATTACTTAGCCAATGAAGATGAAGTTTGTATAAAACAAAAGTATTTCACTCTAGTAGTTGACCCAATGTTGAGCTCACATAGCTCTTGAACAGACCAATTTATTCATTCTTCTTGAGTCATATTTTGACCTTGTTAATTATTCGCTTATCAACTATGACTGTTTTTATATGAGTGTATGTGTGGGCACTTTTTTTATCTTACTTAATACATGTCTGTAACTTATTTTCACTTACTTACTTACTTACTTACGCCTGTTACTCCTCGTGAAGGAACATAGGCCGCCCACCAGAATTCTCCATCCAAACCTGTCCTGGGCAATCCTTTCCAGGTCCTCCCAGTTGTTATTCATCTTTTTCATATCTGCTTCTATTTCACGACGTAATGTGTTCTTTGGCCTTATTCCTTTCCGTTTTCCTTCAGGATTACAAGTTACGGCTTGCCTCGTAATGCAGTTTGATGATTTGCGTAATGTATGGCCTATCCATTTCCATCGTCTTTTCCTAATTTCCTCTTCAACTGGAAGCTGGTTTGTTCTCTCCCACAAAAGGCTGTTGCTGATGGTATCCGGTTAATGGATGTTGAGTATCCTGCGTAGACAACCATTTATAAATACTTGTACCTTCTTGATGGTGATTGTTGTAGTTCTCCAAGTGTCAGCTCCGTACAGTATAACTGTCTTGACGTTCGTATTGAAGATTCTGACTTTGATATTGGTTGAAAGTTGTTTTAAGTTCCATATGTTCTTCAATTGTAGGAATGCGGCCCTTGCCTTGCCAATCCTCACCTTTACGTCTGCATCTGAACAACCTTGTTCATCGATGATGCTTCCTAGGTATGTGAAGGATTCTACATCTTCCAGAGTTTCGTCATCAAGAGTGATTGGACTGCTGTTCTCCGTGTTGTATTTGAGGACCTTGGTTTTCCCCTTGTGTATGTTGAGGCCTACTGATGCAGACACTGCTGCTACACTGGCTGTCTTTATCTGAATTTGTTCATGTGTATGCGATAGGAGGGCTAGGTCATCTCTGAAGTCCAAATCGTCTAAGTGGTTCTGAGTTGTCCATTGTATGCCGTGTTTTACCCCAGATGTCGAGGTCTTCATAATCCAGTCGACCACCAGAAGAAAGAGGAAGGGAGAGAGTAGACAGCCTTGTCTGACTCCGGTGCTTACTTGGAATGCATCTGTCAGCTGTCCTCCGTGCATGACCTTGCACTGTAGTCCATCGTATGAGTTCCGGATAATATTGACAATCTTCTTAGGAACTCCGTAGTGTCAAAGAAGTTTCCATAATGTCCTCTTATCTACACTGTCAAATTCCTTTTCATAATCAATGAAGTTGATGTATAGTGACGAGTTCCACTCAACTGATTGTTCGACGATGATCCGTAGTGTCGCAATTTGGTCTGTTCACGACCGGTCCTTACGGAATCCAGCTTGTTGGTCTCGAAGTTGGGCATCTACTGCGCGTCTCATCTGGTTCAGCAACACTCTGTGAAAGACTTTCCTTGCTATTGACAGTAGTGTGATGCCTCTGTAGTTTTCACATTTGCTCAGATCTCCTTTCTTTGGAATCTTGATGAGGTGTCCTTCTTTCCAGTCCATTGGCATTTGTTCCTCCTCTCAAATCCTTTTGAATAGAAGGTGAAGCATGTTTGTAGTCAATTCGATGTCTGACTTCAGTGCTTGAGCTGGTATGTTATCGGGTTCTGCTGCTTTCCCGCTCTTGATTTGTCTGATGGCCATTCTGATTTCTTCCGTCGTTGGTGGATTCACATCTATAGGAAGATCTATGTGTGCTGCTTCGATGTCCGGTGGATTCATTGGAGCCGGCCTATTCAGGAGTTCCTCGTAGTATTCTACCCATCTGTTCTGCTGTTGTTGAATTTCAGTGATTGATCTGCCTTTTTCGTCTTTGACCGTTCTCTCTATTTTACTATATTTCCCTGCTAGTTTCTTCGCTGTATCGTAAAGCTGTTCCATATATCCTTCTCTTGCAGCTTTTTCACCGTTGTTGCTAGTTCTTCCACGTATTTCCGGTTGTTGGCTCTAATGCTCTTCTTCACTTGCTTGTTTGCTTCTATGTATTCAGCTTGTGCTTGGACTTTCTCTGTTCGTGTTCGGCTGTTGTTAATTGCTGTCTTCCTGTTCTTCCTTTATTTGATCCTGTCCAGTGTTTCTATAGAGATCCATTCCTTATGATGATGCTTCTTGAGTCCCAGAACCTCCTGACACGTTGAAGTTAATGCTTCTTTGGTCCCTTTCCAGTTGTCCTCCATAGTAGTTTCTTCTTCTTTCAGTAGATTCTGTAAGGCTTGTAACCTGTTGTTGAAAGCTATCTTGAATTCATTGAGTTTGTCAGTATCTCGAAGGAAGGCTGTCTTGAACCTTTGTAGTGCTGTTTGTCCAGTTGTCCAGTTCTTCTTCAGCTTGAGTTTTAAATTGGCCACAACTAGGTGGTGATCTGAAGTTATGTCAGCTCCTCTTCTGGTTCTCACATCTTCCATTGTCCTTCGGAATTTTTTGTTGATTCAAATATGATCTATTTGGTTCTCTGTAGTGTGGTCCGGTGATATCCATGTAGCCTTGTGTATACGCTTGTGTGGAAATATTGTGCCTCCTATGACCAATTTGTTGAATGCACATAGATTTGCAAATCTTTCTCCATTTTCGTTTCTTTCTCCCAGTCCACGTCGTCCCATAATATCTTCATATCCAGTGTTGTCTATTCTGACTTTGGCATTTAGATCCCCCATCAGAATAGTTAGGTCCTTCCTTGTGCATTTCTCAATGATTGACTGTAGCCGCTCGTAGAACTGATCTTTAATGTCATCGTTGCTATCATTGGTGGGTGCATAACATTGGATAATATTCATTGTGATCCCCTCCTTCTTTGTTCTGAATGATGCTTTGATGTTTCTGGATCCGTGAGATTCCCATCCTACAAGTGCATTTCGTGCTACTTTGGACAGCATAAGAGCGACTCCCTGAGTGTGTGGAGCATTTTCCTGTTCGTGACCGGAGTATAGCAGCATCTCTCCCGTAGCTAGCCTTTTCTGTCCAGCTTGGGTCCAGTGGGTTTCGCTGATTCCCAGTACTGCTAAGTTGTATCTCCTCATTTCCATTGCTAATGACTGGTCTTCCCGGTTTCCCACATTGTTCGAACGTTCCATGTACCTATAAAAATTTTCGCTCTGGTTGTTAGAAGGGACATCGGCTTCGTGGCTTCCGAAGAAACTCGGCTTTCACTATGAAGCGTCATAATTCTTCTAAATGAAGACCTAACTCCCAGGGTAGAGTGCAAATGGTTTGAGTTATTTTTTCTGGTTAGCGCATTTTTAGCGAGTTAGTTTTCTACAGGATGAGGTCGCTAACCCCATGCCCAACCCTCCTCCTTTACCCGGGCTTGCGACCAGCAGTAACTCTAGAAGAGCTACAGGCGGAGTTAACTTATTTTTGTTTGACTATAAACATCGTTTTACGCTTGGTTAAATAGAGTTGGCTCATACGACTTCTTTACCGCGCTTCATTTCGCTTCGTTTCTCTAGTTGTATGTCTGGATTAATGTTCATATGAAATATACATATTCTAAATCTATTCTCATATTTGACTTATTTAATTCTGTTATTCACTAACATAAATTAAGTTGATCATTATATTCAAGGATTAGTGACATGTATATTTCGATAACAATCGATCATATAATACAAATGGAATCAGATTTAAGGCCATTAAATCAAAACACAAATAAGGAAATCTATAGGAGTTTAATGGTATTCAAAAACTAGTTGGTTTCCCATTGTGTATTACCAGCTTTCCAATATAAATATTATAAAAGAAACATCATTACATAGCCTTGTTTATCTAACTGAACATGAATTCATGTCAATAGGATTGTTTTCAATCTTTTATTAAAGATGTAAACAGCTTTTCTCTTATAAAAGTAATTTATCATCACCTCACATTTTTATGAATAAATTTGCTTAGGAATTAGCTAAATGGTATTATAAGTCAACAATATTAGTAAAGTTATGAATAAAACTCATTGTCAATTTGACTATTTTTATATCACTAGTTTACTGATTACTCAGTGACAAATTAATGGGATGATATTTTTATAAGGAGTGAGGGTGGGTGGGGGGTGGTAGAATTCGGAAGACTCTCTCAATCTCCCACATTGTACGAGTATTCCATGTACTTAAATTAATGATTGCTCTGGTTGTCAGAAAGGGCATCAGCCTCGTGACTTCCGAAGGAACTCGGCTTTCACCATGAGACGTCATAACTCTTCTAAATGAGGACCTTCTAATTCCCAGGGTAGAGTTTAAATAGTTTGAATTATTTTTTCTGGTTAGCGTTTTTTAGCGAGTTAGTTTTCTACGGGATGAGGCCGCTAACCCCATCACCAACCCTCTTTCTTTATCCGGGCTTGGGACCGCAGTAGCCTCAGTGGAGCTCCAGGCGGAGCCCGGAAGAATTCAACATGAACAAAATAAGTTGACACAAAATTGACTCAGTTACATGTTATCGAAAAAATCTATACATAAAAATGTATTTTTGAAATATTTAACCTTGCCATTTTCAATCTCTGATGACGAAATGAATTTTTGTTAGTAATTTTATGCTGCAGGAGTAATTTGACATAAATATTGTTATATCGTATTGAAGAATAAATGAATGGTAGCTGCTAGGAACCATTTATGTGCTATTATTAAATATAACTATTAAGTTACTATACGATGTATATCTTCATGTTCCCTTAATTATAAGCTTCCATTTGACCCATTGATTACCGTTATATGATTTACTGTTCTTAAGTTATTCTTAATTTGAAGTCTCTCACACTTAAAATCCTTTTTGACCTGATCTTGCATAATTGCTATTTTTTATTTTATGGTATGATGCGGTCCAATTTGCTTGTATATAAACTGCGTATGTCTGAAATACATGATTCATACAGTGGAAGCTCAGATTGTGTTCTGGACTCAAATGCTGAAGGCTAGGCGAGAAGCTACCATCACAGATGACCAATATGAACTCAGAGTTGACTGTAAGCTGTTCGTACTGGTTTATGCGTCATTGGCTTGGCACAATGCCAAGGCCATATAATTCAGTGTTCTGTTGACGATCTAGTCACGTGATATATTAACAGTTTCATAGGACTTAATAAATGTTCCTATCGAACATTTAATGTGATGAAGGGTAAGGACAAGTGTAAGAATATAGAAGTAAAGTTAACCATCCTTTTTTCGATCTTCCCTAGAAGTGAAACATCTAGCATTTTTGAACATTTTCCAATTTTTATAGTTGAGATCATGAGTCAGTTGAAGCTAGATCACCATGGAAAACCTGGAAGCACTGGACGACCGTTTCATCCTACTGTGGGATTCCTCAGAAGTGCGCATCCACGATTCCGCCTCACGAGATTCGAATGCACACGAGACTAATGGGGCCTGGGTTCGAATCTCACGAGGCAGTATCGTGGATGCGCACTTCTGAGGAGTCCCACAGTAGGACGAATCGGCCGTCCAGTGCTCACAGGTTTTCCATGGTGATCAAGCTCCAAATGACTCATGATCTCAACTATTAAAATTACTATAATATCCATAAAACTTTTTCTGATATATTCCAATTTATTCAATGGCTAAAAGCTGCACTCCTGCACTAGGGATTTTATTTCAATCATCTAAGCCACTTGTTTTTGTGTACTATGAGTATGAGACTGTAACTTATCCCAAACGAAATGAAAGCTCGAGTTTGAAACAAAACCCTCAGTAGAAATTATGCTCTTATATACATCACTCATCTACTAAATGAACGGAAAAATGATCAAAATTGCTTGATTCGGTATCCGAAATGTAGTATAGGGATGAGCTTAAAAACACCCACAGTGAAATTCAATCAGTTTTTAGCCAATTAGAGGATAGTTTTTGTAAATAAATAAATTATGGAAAAAACAATACTATCATAGAGAGCAAACATATTTTTATTTTATTAACATCTACGTGTTGTTCTGCCCGTAAACCGACAAACACTACGTATGAGGTTGTCCTCATGGATAAAGTGACCATCTTCTTTAGCCTTTAAAAGAACTCAAATAATTTTTTTAGTAATCCCCACACTGTACCTAACCAGGGTTAGGATTCTCATCACGTACTAACATAAGCTATAATAAAAAAAGTGCGTCGTAACAAAATAAATGAATGAATTTAGCATATAAAATCTAAGAGGCTCTTAGCTTGTCGACAAAAAATAGTGCCACCAGGTTATGGTTAGTTTTAAAATAAGAGTTTATAACTAGTATTTAATGATAGTTGCTATTTATCTGTGATATACAATTTACAGAGAGTATTTGGTAAGTTGAACATTACTATTCCTTCCTTACAGTGGCAAAAACTGCTTTTCATTATCATTTTAAGCGCTTTGTGCAGTGCAAAAAGTAATTTCAACTACTCATTATACCTTTTATATAAAACCTAACAGATACTTTCTTTGGCTTTAACTGTCCTATCACTGTAATCAATACTTCTATCGGATAAGAACGGTAGATTTCAAGCAAAGATGGATACTGGCTAGCAGTGGAATCCGGGATGCACTTTTCGTCCCAGCTGGGATTCGTCAGAACTTTTATTTAAATTTTTCACTTTTTATTGGTAATATTTTATAAAGTTCATTAATTTTATCAATATACAGACTTTGGTCTCATTCTAAACTAAGTTTATCTACATACTCAGACTTCATCTCAATGAGACGCGTATTTTTTTGAAAGAAACATACACAACGAAAGTGATAACCTTTGATGTAATTATCACAATATTTGGTACATCTACAAAGTCACATTAGTTGAAGAGAAATTAACTTTACTGATCACAATTGACTGACCACTGGGTGGTGATCGATGTCATGTGTGTCAAGTCCTTATTAGTGCAGATCGAATGCTATCGACCATGATTCAATGTGGCCATCAGTCTAGGTGACTCGACACTGCGTGCATTATTGTGAGATTAGATGGTGATTGGAAGTAGTCGACAGGAAACCCTGGACCCGGGTTGCATCATGGTCGATAGCATTCGATCTGCACTAAATATGGACTTGACACACATAACATTGGTCACCACCCATTGATCAATCAATTGTGATTACATATCAGTTCTACAGAAGGTACGTCGCGGCCCGGATAGCTCAGTGGTAACGTCTCTGACTGTGAAACTGGGTGACATGGGGTCGAATCTGTCAGAGAGCACCAGCTCCCTCAAGATTGCAGGTACACCTTTTTGACGAGTGCCAAGTAGCACGAAACTCGGGTCCATGGTTTCCTGTCAACTACCTCCAGCCACCATCTAATTTTACTGAGTCAGTCAATTTCACCTAGCCAAAGAATTTCTTTCTATAGTTTTTATAAAATTTAATTTCTATAGTTTATAACCATAAAATGATCTTTATTAGATATTATATCATTTACAGTTAAACATTCACCCAGAGACTTGAAGATCCAGAGCCCAATCCTTTTGAAGAATTTTCAGTATACACTACTGTAGTATCCCAAACTAGATTTCGATTGATGGTCTAACATAGATTGATTCATGATTTCAATCAAAAATTCAACAGTCTCCATAACTCCATACTGATAGTACGAAATAGCTATCGACTTCTCTCTGAATTTTAAACTTATCTCAAATAAAATCATTCTATAATAAATAACATCCTGAAAATAAAATATCTTATAGTGTTTGAATGAACCACATCAGTATATTAACCAGTTATATTGATTATTACCTAAGAAAAAAATGAACTGATGTTTGACATTTCCAAATAAATAGTTTGTCTTTATATACAAACAATAATTAGTTATCTTGTTTGTTGGGAAGAATTAATTACAGAAACAAGAAAAAAATTACAATAAGCTAAATACCGATTAAATATTACCCATGTAGCTTAAAACATCCACCCCCACCCCCACCTCACCCCCCCGAAGGCATTGGAAATAAATTCCATATAAACAAGGAATTATAGAGGTAATTTTTTTTCAATAAAACGTCTTGTTTTTCTTTTTTTTTCTAAGACTAAATCAATGTTTTTCTGTTTATCTGTTGTACATTTCGAAATTTTTATTCATCTCATTTCTTTTTATTTTACCGAAATTACTTTGATGTTAATTAAGTCAATATGTTATGGTTACATGAATTAAAATGATATTTTGTTGTTTCATAGTCTCTGTTTCAATGTTATGTAACAGTTTTTCTTAAAATGTGACCAATTGAATGTATATATATAGATATATGTTAGGATGAATTCTTTTCTTTTAATTTAACATCATTGTTTTATTTAAACCACTTATAAGACTTGGAAAAACGTCTGAAGTAAAATCAACCAATTAGAAAGTTTACATTTGATCTAGTAATAGTGTGGTGCGTGCTACTTATATTGATATAAGTAGTATATGACGCGAGTTAAAAACGTAATATCTGGCAGCAGAAGATGGAAGAAGATCAAGAATGGAAGAGCGGGAATACAATGTAATTTGTAAGAAAACTCATGAACAATGAAATGTGAGACAATGGAATAATGTTTGCAACAGGAAAAGTCCGGTTTGATATGATGGATTGATATTTTGCAAATTATCAATTTACTATATGGTTTTTTTTATTTTACGCAGTAACTGTAATAAGATGCTTGGTATGTTCGGTTGTCCCCACCCGTGTTCTGTGCACCACAATAGTGGTAGTAATAGATCTAGAAAGGAAAATAATTCATATCACAGATAAACTATTATTTCATTAATATTGAATAATTTTCATAATCCTATACTTATAATTATTATCTGTTCACTAGTGACAAAGCTTCCGGAGTTCTCCTGAGAAGCTGTGGTCAGTGGAGTTCGACCGTTTTGATTGTGGGGGTAAAATAATCACCGAAGACAATGAAAGACGATTGCAAAATATTTCTACTTGATGAAAGTTAGACTCGTACATTATTGATTATTGGCTCAATGGTCTATGGGTCAAGGGTTTATGTGTGAGATCATAGGTCTTGTGTTAAAAGGTCGCGTATGCTCACTTCTGAGGAGCTCTACAATAGGACAAAACGATCATCCATTATTTTCAGATTGTCAATAGTCATTTAATGAGAGGATATAATACAAAGAATGATAATACTACTAAATGTTGAATGGTGTTCAAAACGATGATCCAGTATTAGAAATTTGGATGTATAAATTAACAAAACCAATTTTAATAGTGAATAGGATTGAGAACAAATAAACTAAAAACACAAAAATCCTTTTGTAACAAATAGACACATAATTAGGCACAAAACAAGTGAATGGCGATAAAGACAATGAACCCAGATACTTTTTACAGTCAGTTATTAGACAAAGTTCTTAAACATATTTGAATTATCCTTTCATTGATGCTATTGACGACTAAATTTTCATGAGTCTTAGTTAATACCCTGTGAGGATTGTCTTAATATACTTAACTTGTTACAATTTTAATAGAATAGATGAATTATAGATAAAGATGAGATCAAAAACTATCGTTTCATTATACTTTGAATTCGTCATCTCTATTTATATAAACCTCAGAATTCGTGTTCACTTTGATGTTCAGTAGGAATCGAGTGTTTTTTAGTAGTGTGACTTAGAAAAATTCATATGACTAAAGACATTGTGAAAGGAGGGAACATTATAAATTTGTTCTATTCAAATTTGATTGTATTTAGTAGGACATAATAAACACCAACCGTTATTGTGATTTATGAATTTTCTTAAAATTTAGATTGACATCATGAATGGATCAGTGTTAGACCACCACTGAAAATCTGAAAGGACTGGGAAGCCGTTTCGTCCTGGTATGGGACTCCTCAGCGGTTCTCATCCACGATCCTGTCTCGCGAGACTCAAACCTAAGACCTTCGGTCTCACACGCAAATGCTTAACCTCTAGACCACTAAGCATCAGCATCCAACGGTCTAACTCCAACTAATTCACGATACTGCGTGACTAACCACCAGTGTCCTTAGTGAGTAACTGACTCACAACAGACACAATTGAACTTCATCAATCACAGCTTCTTACTAGAACTCAAAGAAATCCATCTTGAATCTAATCACTAATGAGCCCATCATAATGATCAGTATACAATTGTAGAGATTTTTGAGTTTAGATTAACATCATGAAAGATTTGCATTTTAATTCATTATTTGACGGTGTAGACTATTTAATTGATATCTCATTTAGAGTGAATACAATGTTCATATTTAATTAAAGTATCATGTGGCATTACATTTAAATTCGTGTATTCTCGGATATATATTTTGTTGCCTCAGTAACAATTTAGTACATTTTATTCAAACAATGACGTAATATAATATATGTATCTACATACCAGTGGTTAAGTTAATAGTAACTATAAAGCCATACATTATATACATGAAAAAATGAGGTCAGATTACTATCAAAATATAAATTAGATACATTTTTCTTTTGATTTTCTCTTTTCAGTTTCATAGACAACCTACTATCAATTCGTGGTATATCAAATTAGATACGATTTAAAGAAAAAACGGTGTTATTATTGGTTAAAACTAAATGTAATCACTTCAAAGGGGTTGTCATGGTTGAAGATACTGTGATATAATGATGATAAATTATCAGAAACTATTGCTTTAATGATAAAGTATGATATAAAATTAATTTTGTATTTAATACTAACTTGTACGTTTTACTACTACCATTACTACTACCACTACCACTACTACTACTACTACTACTACTACTACTAATAATAATAATAATAATAATAATAATAATAATAATAATAATGGTAATAATCAAAATATCTTTCATTATATGATAAATGTCAGATATGTGTTGTTGACCTGATGATATTTCCAGAGATTTATTGACTTTTCTCTCTGTTTCTTTCATTGCTAATAAGGTTTTGCATTTATATCAGTTGACCTAGTCACTCAAGCACTAACAACGTAGAACTTCATTCGTACGTACATCAGTTCGAGTTGCCATACCACATCAGCATAGAGATACAATGGTCGATTCAAATCCCGTAGTGGTAGAGGCGGTAAGAGTATAGACAGTAATCGGAAAGATTAGGGTTTGAAGATGTTATTCAAGGAGTATAATACAATGGAATAAATTTGGGAAGAAGAAAAAGAGACAAGGAGGATTCAGGAGATTAGAATTTGGGAGAACACAAAGAGTGGATGCACCTGCTCCATTGCAAACGATTTTCAGCGATGTCATTCAGGGTCTCTAACCATCGGTTGCTATCATCTCACGGATCCCATTCAGGTAGTCTACACCTACCAACATGGCTCAGTCCACTTGTCAGGGACTTCATGGACTTGTGCCATGTTTTGGTCTGGCCACCCCTAGCTTTCTTCCAACCTACTCCTATACTATTGAGCATCGCGCGTCGAGGCGGTCGATGGTTGGGCATGCGTAACACATGTTCTAGCCATCTCAACTGATGCAGTTTCACTTCTTTACCAATCGATTTGCCATCCTTAACTAGTACCCGTTTCCTAACAACTGCATTACTTACTCGATGGTCCCACGATATACTAGTAGCCTACAAATATCCTCTACTCTTGCCGGCCATGTTTCACTGCCATAAAGTAGGACAGAACTAACTGCTAAGCAGTAAACCCGTCCTTTGGTTGGTAGACATATATCTCGCCTACACCATAAATGACGCAAGTTGGCAAAAGCTAGTCGAGCCTTCTGTATCCGTGCTGAGATTTCGTCACACACCAGACCACAAGGGCTGATGAGACTTCCAAGATAAGTGAAGCAGTCGACACGCTCAACTACTTCACTCCCTACCCTTAGTTTGGGTGTCGATGCAACCCAATCCTGAAGCAACATTTTGCATTTCGAGGGGGAGAATCGCATCCGGAACATGCTTGCATTGTTGCTTATAGTGGTCAGAAGACGCTGCACTTTGTCAGTGTTTTCACCAAATAGAACTATGTCATCGGCATATTCTAAGCCAACAAGTGAATCTTCTGGTAGAAGTTGAACTCCTGAAAATTTAGATGAGGAAACGTGTAATCTCTGTAAGCGAATATAATACTGACTAATTTCATAATTTAATTCAGGTATTGGCTTAAAACACTTTACATCTTGCTCCGAAACATCGTGTTATGTTTATATAGGTAATAAGAAAAAATTGAGTCAATCAGCTAGTGATTTTAATGACTGAAATTTGATGAATATATATATATATATATATATATATATATATATATCCTGTGCTGGTCGTGTCTATGTAGTCACTGATGACATAAGTTATTTAGAAGTGACAGATTGTGGATAAGAACAGTATTCAGATCTGCAATTCCTCCAATTTTCCATCTATTTGTCTGATTTTTTTGTATTCTATTGTTGATATTCATACCGAGAACCTTATATATTCTCTTGTATCACAATGGAGATTTTATTAAGTTGTTTTATATTTTCAACTGAATTTGATTAGTTATTAAAGAACAATCTATTCTGTATTACAAGTTGATTAGATTTGTTAGTATCATTATGGTAATGCCTGTTATTGTTTGAAACTGAACCAAAACTAATAATGAATGTACTGAAATGAGAAGATTGACAAAAATTTAATTGATTCTTTCAAAACTATATATCATAAATTAATAATCTACACAACCTTATACTGATAATTACCATGTACTCACTAGTGACTATCTTCGTGAAGAATTCTCGGAGTTCTAGTGAGAAGCCGTGAATAGCGGAGTTAATACGTGTCGGTTGGAGACAAGTGTCTACCCCAGTACAATGTAAGATGGTCATGCAATTTCATGGATTGGTTGAAGTTAGACATTAACACCGTTGGATGCCGGCTCAGTAGTCTAGGAGTTAAGTGTTTGCGCGCGAGACCGAAGGATCTGGGTTCGCGTTCCATGTGTACGATCGTGGATGTGCACTGTTGAGGAGTCCCATACTAGGATGAAAAAGTCGTATAGTTCTTCCAGGTTTTCAATTGTGATCTAACATCAATCGGTTCATGAACTTAATCACAAATACACTCATTTTTAATATAAATTTTACTGATAATTGAACACAATCCATATCATTAGATAATTAACAGTTGGGATACAAAAATGAATTTAACACTGAAATTACACAATCACATATTATCAGTAAATAAATATCATCATAAATTAAGACTGATTTTGTGCAGTGTGAAAAACAGTATACACTTTCTGAAAGTTTTTACATCTTCAGCACTATTTATTGATCATAAAATTTGATTACTTTTCATTGAACTGAGTTTAACAAATGTACCTGATTGTATACAATAGAAACTTATATCATAAAATATTCCAGGTTTAAATCATTATCAGTGTCTTCATTGTTCTACATCTGACTTGTTCCTAGCTGTTTCAACCAGCTTCGTGTCTATTTAATTAGTGAGTGCTGAATACTTAGTTGTAGCTTTCACATCAAACATTTCAATTCAGTAGCCTGAAATTTTTGACAACTGTCTTCTATGAATAATCTGATGCAATACAGACAAAATATCTGATAGAAATAATACAAACAGTGAATGAGATAGCTTTAAATGAAATGTTTAAATTACATCCCAATGTGCGGCATCTATCTACCTAATGAACGGAGAAATAGATGAAATTATTGAGTACCTCAATTTTGAAAATATTATGAATAACCTCAACCAATACTTCACTTATCTCACTATAGTAACCATTTAATTGTTTATTTATTAAGATTATTCATGCAGTAGATATTTCAACTGGATAATCACTAAGACCCTACCTTGTGATTATTCTCATTCAAATGAAATTAAGTTTCATAATAATAGAAAAAGTGTATTTACTTTAAAATCGCAGAAAAAAAAACAGTGTCAAAATAATGTGAGTTGCTCATCATTGTTGTACAACACAAATTTCAATAGTTTGTTTCTACTTGTATGCTTATTTGATTTTTGAGTTCCTCCTCCTCCTCCTCCTACCCTCTCTCCCTCCCTCTCTTCGATTACTCGTCAAGTTGGAATTTTTATCAAAATAGTTAATGCATAAAATTGTTTTTTGTTTTGATTAATTCCCTAAACAGTGATAGTGAGAAATAGTTTCACTTATTATTATTATTATTATCATTATTATTATTATTATTATTATTATTATTATTAGTAGTAGTAGTAGTAGTAGTAGAAGGAGGAGGAGGAGGAGGATGAGTACTATGATAACATTAACTGAAAAGTGTGATAATAAAATATTTAATCAAGCTGAAATGAGAAGAGAAACGAAAAGAAATTTTAATTACATAAAAAAAGTATCAGGTCAAATTTCATAGTTTACATCATCTTCGTTGGGCAAACATTAAAACTTGCGAAGCACTACACAGTTGTTACATGATGTACACTGTGAAATAACAATCATATTAAACGTATATATAGGAATAATAACTATGTGCTTATTAGTAACGATATTGTCTGATGTTATACTAAGAATCTATGACCAATAAAGTTTGTCGATGTTGTGAGTGTAGCAGTCATCAACTAATGATATCAGAAGGTAGTTACACAATATCATAAATTGGGCGAGACTCTAATTTGTGGACGAGCCAATCAGAAGCGTTTTAGAGATTTCAAGGTCACGGCGCCAACTTCAGTGCTTAATGCTAACGTACGATCGGTTCACACGGGATTTTGTACAAAACGTGACAATTGAGCTGCTATCACAAATAAAACGGCGGGACTATATTTTGTGGACGAATCAATCAGGTATAAGATAATAGATCTCGGATTTTAACGCGAAAGTTTTTCATCCATTTGGCTAAATAAATTCCTGGCATTATAGCTGATGTAAGTTTTTGATGAAAACCACATATATAATTTCTAAGGTAAATTACGAAAATTATCGCGAACTGGATAATAAAAGCACATAGGCTTGGTTATGTGCAACATGTCGTTAGCCAAAAGTAGCATTTTGTGCACTCAACAATCGGAGTGCACATAAACAATATTGAAGCAATGTGGTCGAGGCTGAAAGAGTTTTTGAGACTTTATCATGACTATTCTGTAGCCATATGGATGATTTCCTCTACTGCATCCATTAGGATTTTAAAACCGCTGAACCTCTTTCTAACCGTGACAAGGTTTTGAACCACGTATAAGAAGTGTATCCACTTTATTTCCTTGGTTTTGTATAATATATTTTTACTCTATACTGACTGTGTGCTGATTGGCTAATATTTCTCAAGGTCACTTAAGATTCGTTCAAAAGTCGTCCATAAATTAGTGTCTCGACCATAAATTGATTAAAGTTCGAAGTGTAAACCGTCAGGGAGCACCAGTTCCCTTAAGATTACAGGTAAACCTTGCTGACAAGTGCCAAATAGCACGAAACCCGGTTACAGGGTTTCCTGTTGACTACCTTCAACCACCATTCTATCCCAACATAGTGCACGCAATGTTGAGTCATCTAAACTAGTGGCAAAATCGCAAATTTGTCGATAGCATTCAATCTGCACTAAGAAGCACTTGATACACATGACATTGATCATCAACCAGTGATCAATCAATTGTGATTAAAAGTGTAAAACTATTTGATGGTGAATCAATGTTCTGAAGATTAAGTTCTTATCACTAGGTCTGAAAACCTGAAGCTGAATTTTTGATAAAGTTGTGAATGCGTACTAGTGGACGTTTCATTCCTAAGATGAAATATTTATCTAATACTAGCAGTTTTTCGACGGTTGTTTAACTAAGATTAATTTGAAGTGTAAACTATAGAATTCAACAGTTTCTATGAACACCATATTCATAATATGGTGAAAGTATAAAAATACATTTGGAAAAATTGTTTTTACATTTTTCGTACTTTTCCAGTAGAAATCTGATGCTTCATTTAAGATAAGAAGATAAAGTATAAATGCTCTTAACAAAACATTTAGTTATATTTAAAGTTACAATTTTAAGGAATTCTGGAAATTGTTATCAAACTATACCAACCTAATGAGCTCATTATTAAATGAATTAATTCCAAACTATCCACTAATCTCAGTGGTTTAAATTCACGTGATAATCCGTTTCAAATGAACAAGAGCACTTGGGTCGTAGATTTGTTGATCAAATCATGATTTATTGACAAGTTTTATGATCTAGGTAAACATAAAATGTTTGCCATTCGTCATTTCTTTTTATACGACGCGGGCATTTGTTAGACAAATCCATTTTAGACATTCTTTTATAATCTTGTCATAAATGTGTTATTAAAAATAACATTTTTGGAGATGATCTAATACAAAGATTAAACAGTTTTATTTCATGAAGCCATTTATTAAATTCGTTTAGATTTCTTGAAAAATAGAACAAGAACGTTTGGAATGTGCTTATCTAGATAAAATTAGCTGCAGCAGCATTATATATCAATACCAAAGATGACCATAGCTATTGAGGCATTTGATCTCGTCGACAATATTTTTTCACAGTTATGTAATATACTCTTGTGGGCCAGGGTAATGTTACATTGGTTTTCAGGAGAACCAGACACCATCTGGACATTTACGTGACAACCCAAACAGTACAACTCAACCCCTCTTAACAGGAGAGCCAGGCACCACCCAGGCTTGAATTTTATAAACCGAGCAGTACAGCTCAATCCCGCTTCACGGGAGAACCAGACACCATATAGGCTTTAACGCTGCAATCTGAATAGCACAGCTCAATCCTGTGGCGCAACCACACAGGTACCAAGCACCGCTGGATGCCGACTCAGTGGTCTAGTTGGTTAAGCGCCTGGCGCGAGACTGACAAGTCCCGGATTCGAATCCCGCGAGGCGGGGTCGTGGATGCGCACTACTGAGAAGTCCCACAATAGGACGAAACGGCCGTCCAGTGCTTCCAGGTTTTCCATGGTGGTCTAGCTTCAATTGACTCATGATCTCAACTGTTGAAATTACTACAATCTCCACGAAACCCCTTTTGATACAATATTATTTATTTGAAATCTTCACTAGATCTAGTGGTTTGATTATTGAAATCTTTGTATGGATTCTAAAATTGTGCTCATTTATTGGGATTTTTAAAAATCTGAATCGGTTACAAAAATGTTAATCTTACTATAATTATCTAATTCATACATTTTACAACTCTGATTTATTTTCGTTTCGTTTTTAACGTAAATAGACGACTGGTTTTTGTTTTATTTTTAATTGACTTTTGAGTGGAATTGAAATTAATTGTGTTTAACACAATCAAGGTAGATTGTTTTATGTTATCTCCTTGTCAATAAATGATTTCCATTTGAAATTATAAGATAATAAAAACATCTAGGAAATAACAATATGAAAAATTATAATCAATTTGACAAGTGTATAATTTAACAGACTAGGTTTTTATATATTAATCCAATATATATAACCTATTAACAAATGCATAAACATTTATTTATGGCGCCATTCGAAACTGTTAGCAGAAAATTCAAAACATCATTTTAAATTGATAATAGTTATGAAAAAAAGTAATAAAAAATCGAAAAGAATTTGTATATCATCACTCATCCTTCCTAAATGCACTACATCTGCACTTTGTATGTATGTATATGTGTGTATACACAAACTCTGTGTTCAATATTCTACATGCATTTATAAGATTATTACTACTTATTTACTATTACTCCTCATGGAGTAGCATAGGCCTCTCACAAACATTCTCCATCCAACCCTGTCCTAGGCAATCCTTTCCAGTTCTTCACCGTTGCTGTCCATTCTTTCATGTCTACTTCCAGTGCCGGACATAATGTATTTTTCGACCTTCCATTTTTCTGTTTCCCTTCATGATTCCAAGCTAACGCATGCCTCGTGATGCAGTTTGATGATTTCCTCAATATGTGTCCTATCCGCCAACTTCAGTATTTTTTCCTAATTTCCTCTTCAGTTGGGATCTGATTTGTCCTTTCCCACAGAAGGTTGTTACTGTTAGTATCCGACCAGCGGATATTAAGTACCTTATGTAGACAATTGTTTATAAATACTTGTACGTTTTTGTTGATGGTTGTAGTAGCTCTCCAAGTTTCAGCTCCATACAATAGAACTATTTTGACATTCATATTGAAGATCCTAACTTTATTAATTATTTTGAGTTCCATATATTCTTCAACCGTAGATTTATTATCCTTACTTTACTAGTCCTTACCTTTATTTGAATTTTGATTGGTTGAAATAAAATATGATGATCTGCAATATGATTGGTCAATTTTATAAGAAAAAAATTCATTCATTGATTGGTTAATAAAACGAACAACACAATGAGACTGTATGTTTGTATTTATATGATAATCATCAGCTGATTGATTATTAATACATTTTACTATTCATACTACTATTCATATAAATATAACCAATAAAATATCGTTTTCTTACAATAAACGAATAAACAAACAAACAAATAAAAAGGAAACTGCAATTTGCATTTCTACAAAATGAGTAGTATATTACTACCTAAATCTACTATTATTATTATTCATTTCATCTATTCATTATATCATAAATAGATAGTTTCTTTTCTTCAGAATTAATCATGAATCTTATTACATTTACATATAAACAAATAATTTTCTATCTAATCTATTTATTCTATTGGATTATTCATCTTTTTACATTTTATCATTGTTTTCAATATTTCAATGATTTACCAGAAATTAAAATTTATGAAAATTTAACCATTGGTCAAGTCATTATAAAAGATATACGTTCATTACTTGGTGTATCTAAATCAAATTATATTCAATTAAGTCCAAGTTCATTAACACAATTTTTTCGTTTAGATAATATCACTGGTAATATATATAGTATATCATCCATTGATTTAGAAACAAGTAATTTATGTAATATGGAAAAATCATGTTGTCATAATTATCAATATGAACAATTATCTAATGATTTAATGAATAATCAATATTCTATCAATCAGTTAAATGATAATGATGATGATACAGAAGAATTATCTAATGATTTGAACCATATCATTGATAATCATGTATTAAAACAAAAATATCAATGTAAATTAACAACGTTTATATTAGCTTCAACAGATCATGATATGCGAATTTCACCAATTAGTAAATTGCATATCAATATTATTGATTTAAATGATAATCCACCACAATTTAATATAGTTTCAGATGATTCAATGAATTCACAATCAAATTTAATATATTTATCATTTTTAGAAGGTTCATTAGGTGTTCATACAAAACATGATTTACCAAGAGCATTTGATGCAGATGTTTCACCAATAAATCGTGTCAAAAATTATTTGATTGAATGGGATGAAATAATTCATAATTCACATCAATCTTCATCTTTATCTACAATGACATATACAAATGATCAAATATGGTCGAAACTTGGACCATTTCGACTAATCTATACAAAGTCGATAGAAAATTTAGTCATTCAACTTGATGAAGAATTAGATCGTGAAAAACAATCCATTTATAAACTACGTTTAATTGCTCAAGATGGTGGAGATTTACGTGGATCCATACAATTAATTATTGAAGTAGATGATGTCAATGAATTTCCACCAATTTTTGTCGATTCAAATGATGTTAATAAATTGAAAGATCCCCATCTATATTCATTATATACTAATCAAGAAATTTATAAAAAACAATATAGAATAAAAGAATCATTAGATATAGGTAGTCGTATTGGACAATTAAAAGCGATTGATTATGATTTATTAATGTCTAATGAAACAATTAATCAAATTACATATCATTTTAGTTCAAATCAATTGAATTGGGATGTAACACATATTTTTCATTTAGATTCACAATCTGGTATTTTAACTTTAAAACAATCATTAGATTATGAAAAGGTTAAAAATTATCGTTTAACTATCATAGCAAAAGATGGTCCAATCAAAGAGAAAGAAATAGATACTTCGAAATCATTATACCGTCCAATAACATCAACAATGAAGAAATCATCACAAATCATTTATTCTTCTACAGCTTTAATTGATATTATTGTTCTTGATGTCAATGATAATTCACCAATTATCTTATTTGAAAATGATCATATACTAGAGAATAAATATAAGAATATAACCAATTTAAATCATGCCTTAGTTACAATGAATAAACCATATGAAATATGGATTAAAGAAAATATACCTAAATATACACCAATTGTATTTTTTAATGTCATTGATTATGATACCGGACAAAATAGTCGTATATCATGTCAATTATTAAATTTTACAGAACTATTTCATATACATCAATTAGCTGATTTATATAGAATTGAAACTAAATCATTATTAGATCGTGAATTTATGGATCAATATACTGTTATCATCAAATGTAATGATATGGGTGAACCAATGTTATATAATACAAAAGCTTTAATTATTCATTTAATCGATGTAAATGATACACCACCTAGTTTCCCATTAAATATTTATCATTATCATGTATTAGAAAATAGTTATCCTGGTACACCAGTTCAACCAATTAATAATCGATATCCAATCATGAATTTAGCTATAGATCCTGATTTGAATAGTACATTGATTTATCATTTAGAATCAATCGATATATTAAATAATCAATCAAATCATCATCATAATAATAAAGATAATGATTTCATTCAATCATCATCATCATCATCATTATTAGATTATCAATTATTTTCAATTAATCCAATCAATGGTCAAATATTTACAAAAGGTGAATTAGATCGTGAAAAAAAATCATCTTTAAAATTATCTCTATGTGTTCATGATCAATTACATTTAACTTGTACAAAAATTTTAATTGATTTAGATGATATCAAT
>NC_067199.1:31636401-31723901 GCF_000699445.3 Schistosoma haematobium | reverse complement strand
CACTATATGATGAAGGAGTAGGAGACCAGAGTAGTCATTGTCAATTCATAAAATGTTAGTTTACATCGAGACTTTGTCACTAGGTGCAGACTGATGTCAATTGGGGAGAACAATGAAAACTAGGGTCTGTCGAATAGTGTTTTGTTCTTATCTAGGATTCTTTAGTATCACATACCAGCATGGATATACAAAATCGTGACCCGGAACCTTAAATAGCTTAAACTTCCACATTTTTTAAGGATAAAAGTAGTATAGTGTCACCTTAAATCACATTCATTGATGAGCTGCTGTGCAAATTCCGATTTGGTCGAGTTAACAAGTTATAGCTTCTTATCAGACCAAGAAATTTATCTCAAAGCTAATTACTAGTGAATATAAGTTGAAAACAACCGTAAATAATGTTTCTTCAAATGATATCAACTCAATATCAAATGGATCTTGAAACTACAAACAAAGTTCTCCACAGAGAAATACTTTTGAAATAAACAAATTGTATACGTAATAAATATTTAGTTAGATTTCTCTGAGAACTGCTTGAGCAAGTATTTTTATTAAGAAACATTTGTAAGTATTTATTCCCCCCCACTATGTATTTGATATAAATTTAGTTCAGTGAATAGTAAATTATCTTTTGTGTCTTGGAAAGTTTCTTTCCACGTAACAGAATGAATTTACATCATTATCACAAAAAATCCATCTTCAGTACATAGAATATGGAAATCCGAGTTAAACTAAATTATATATATACATATATATAACCAATCACTCACTACTTCTAGAAAGTAGCTTGATTTTCCTATCATTTTCAGATATAAAACCACACTCAAAATATAGAAAAGTTTATGAAACTGTTGTGTTTCTTTGTTTTTTTTGGTTTTTGGCCATAAAACGATTGAGTAGTAAAAATAAATTTATAAGTATTTTCTCTTTTAAATAACATAAGCCTTGAAATCAAGATAATTTGGTAATTTATAATATTGGTTACTCATGTTATTCGGATGGTAGATTATTATTATTTTGTTATTATTCGTTGTTATAGCTATGATGATGGCAAACAGTTTATAACATCTAAATTTTCTTTTTCATACAAATAAGAGATCATACAAGGTTGAGAAATTGCTAAATAGAATCTACCAGTTGCTAAGTGGTCCACAATTTTTTTATGATTTCAGTTCGTTTTAAAAATTAACTTAAAATCATTTAATCTCCAAAAAGTCTATGTTCTTTAGGTGAATATGTGTTGTATGCAAGATGAATTTCTTAAAGGTTTAAGTTTAAAGTCGTGACTGATGAAAATCATCTATATCCAGATTGAAACATAAATCATTGATCGAATCAAATAATGATCGAACTACACTAGTTGTCTGGAGTTTGACTCAGTAAATATAATATAGTGTATGGGTTGTGGAGATTATTAAGTTTTTGATTGAGATCATGAGCCGATTGATGTTAGACCACCGTTGGAAACCTGGAAGCATTGGACGGCCGTTTCGTCCTATTGTGGGACACGGAGCTAATCCGTGAAGGGTAGAGACAGATATCTACCTCAGTACAATGGAAGATGGTTGTGCAATTTCGTGGGTTGGTTGGTGTTAGACACTAATACCATTGGATGCCGGCTCAGTGGTCCGGTAAGTTAAACGTTCGCGCGCGAGCCTGAGGGCCCTGGATTTGAATCCCACGGGGAGCGGGATCGTGAATGCGCATTGCTTAGGAGTCCTACAATAGGACGAAACGGCTATCCAGTGCTTCCAGGTTTCCAACGGCGACTTAACATCAATCGGTTCATGATCTCAACCAAAAAAATATATAGTGTATTTATCACAAGTCTTATTAAACTTAGATCCCATCTCTATTAGTATCCAAAACTAAGGTTGATAGATCTGTTCAATACTGTTATTTTCAAATACTTTCCGTGATGGAAAACTAACTGAATGAATGACATTTTTTAAATAAATAAATAAAGTGCATTCGGTTATATTTCTAAAAAAGATATTTTTATCTTTGAGAGACGTGCAACAATACACTTAATCAAACTGTACCACTTAGAATGGCAACAGTATTATTAGCATTAGTTACAGTAGTAACGTTAATAATAATAATAATAATAACTATGACTAGAAAGTGAAAAAGGCACTTAGTATAGAGTTGTTTTGAAATAAACACACATACACACATAATACCTTTATCATTACTTAAAACAAAAGTATTATTGATAAGACTAAGTAACTAAGACAGGAATATTCACAGATGAATAAGTGAGTTGATACTTGTATTATGATGTTATTGTGTTTATATTAAATTGAAATTATTAGATTGACATGTCTGGAGAAATAACACTTTAAATATGTATATATACGTATAAATGTCTTATCTGTTAAATACCCGTATATGCATATACATACATTCAGTTTAGTTTTATGTTTGTCATTTTTCAGCTTGATTAACATTATTCTAAAACACCTTATGTATATGCTTGTTACTTCTTGTATTATTCTATCTACAATTATACATAGTCTATACCATACAATGTCAGTTATAGATACATATTTTGATAGATGATAATATGAAGAAAGAAGAAAATAAGATTGAATAAAATGTCACTATGCTTGTGTTTTTTTCAATTTCAGTATGTTCACGAAAAAAAATCTTTACCTAATTAAAAAAAAAAGAAACTGGTAAAAGTTTCAATGTAACAAATTAAGTGAAATTTTATACAAACACACCAAAAAATAATTAATAACTACCATAAACTGTACATTTCTCTGGCACATTATACTTTTTATTCCCAGGGACGACTACTTCTCACTAACATATATACATATATATTTAAGTACACTCGTACAATAGAGGAAATATTTTTAAAAATAAATGTCATAAAATAACCCAGTATATAATGTGGATGACCGACTGAATAAACAGGTAAGATGGCTACAACTAAAATTATACCGGAAGTTCATTTTAGTGAAATGAAAGTTTTTTTTTAAAAAAAACAAGTGTGTTAAACAGTTTTATGTTTATGTGTACTTGATAGAATTTTCATAGGGTGACTCGTAAATAAATTCAATATTAAGAGAAAAACAACTGAATATAGAACTACAGTAAATACAAAATCTGTAGTATTTTTATTTGATATCTCAAGATTAGAATGTGAAGTGGTAGATAATTTCTTTATATCCGTTCACTAACAAATTGAGTAGAACAACAACAACAACAACAAAAAAGCGGAAAAGACTCATTTTCATTTTTATATATTAGAGTTATAATGAAAAGTAGACTTTTACAAAAAAATCTGAAATTACACAGATTGTACATTGATTTCTGTTAATAGAATCCTATACATCAAGTTAAAATAGAGTCACTAGATTCGACAATGTAATCCATATTTCGGGATGTTAATTGTTTGGACATAACCCGACACATCACAGCTAAACAAAAATGTTTCCATTCCATACAGCTAAATACTGTCTTGATAAGTTAGACAGTAATCTGATAATGTGATGTGTGCTACTGATATCGATAGATGTAAGAAATATGTATCATCAATCGAAAGTGAAATACCTAGTGGCAGAGGGTTAAGGTGATCAAAGAAAAAGGAATGAGAACAGGGGAATGGTTGATATGGAAATGAAAGAACAATGAAGTCTGAGACGACTGATTAACATTTTGCAAATGAATTATTTACTGTATGATTCTCAGATTTCACTGAGTGGTTTTGTAATTTTGTATTCAAATATATTCGATTGTTCCTTCTTGTGTTCTCGTTCACTATAATAGCTTTGAAACATAAATGGCATTCTATTTGTTATCATTTGTTATTCCAGGCTACTGATTTTAAAATCTACAAGTGGTCATATTCTAATGGCATATTTGTGCCTTGAACCGATTGGATTGATGTTACATTTCAGTTATGAGTTTTGTAGAAAATATATATTTAGCGGCTAGTAGTAAAATACAGGATGTGCATTTGATGTTATCTTAAATGTACCTGTAACCTGGCTATAATGTTCGTATAGAGACTAGAACCTATCACCTTTTATTTCCGGTACCTAGCTCATTTTTCACTGACGTACTAAGTCCCGATAGCCATTAGGTTGTGTAATGCTTCATTAGTAATTCAACTGACATGATTCCATCGTGTAAAATTAAATGGTAAAAATAGCTTCTTTTATTAGCTGACTATTTTTTTACTCATAGTTTATTAGGATTTTTCTAGTCTGCAGATAGTCTGGAATCCATGCTAAAGGCAGTTTGAAAAACTGATGAAAATTAGGGACAACTGTTCAACTCTAGTTTAAAACTAAGAAATAGGCACTCTCAAACATACAAAATTAAAAAAACCAAAGTATATGTTCTTATAAATAACAAGATATTGTATAGATGATAAAAAGAAATTGAATAGTTAAAATTATGAATAAAGGGATTGCTATCCAACACTGTCAATGGATAACTGCTTCATGTTAGCTTGAATCGTCTGTACAAGCTATCAGAACCTATATATATATATATATAGAGAGAGAGAGTGAGAGTGAGAGAGAGATGGAGATAGATGAGAAAGGAAAAAGTTAGAAAGACATAAACAAACAATAAAGCTCTTAATACCAGGAAATTTAGTTCTGTTTTAGACTTGTAAGTATTCTGTTCAGTGATTGATTAGTTAGTGTTGAAAGATAATCAGTTAATAAAACAAAGTAATGATATATATATATATACATATAAGCATGTTTTGTAGAAAAAAGAGTCAATTAAACATTGGTTTGATTGATTAATGCTATTAACAATTTATCTAACTACTCAAATGATACAAAACAAAGTAACTGAAAACTTTATGTAATTATATAAATTGATTGAGAAACACATGTTCAATACAATTAAGTACTATTTATAAAATGAAGTAATATTAATTATAAAAATAATAATAATCGAAAAGAATAGAAAACAAAAAATTGATTATCCTAAACAATAAATTAAATGAGATGAGAACGTTGATGATGATGATGATGATGATGATAACAATGAGATAAGTAAAGTGTGATGGAAATGAAAAGAATAATCAAAGAATAGATAGGATGTTTTAAAAAAGTTGACTGTTTATGAACGATAGCAATAATACTGTGATGAAACAGTTTAGTTATATTATTAGATTGAGTTGATTCTTCTAACAATCCTGTCAGTACATACTCTGTCTTCCTCTCATATTTCATTGTATTTTGTTTCAGCTCATTACTATTACTCAGCAATCTAAACTTAAACATGTTTTGTGTTGATATCAAATAGTTAACCTAGTTTGTTTGCAATTGTTTGATTGTTACTCTATTCACGATTTATTCACTATTTGATAAATGATAAGAGAAACTACAAGTCTCAGTGTTATTATTATTGATTATGTAAACTATTATTCAACCACTGAAATCAAACTTGAGTGCTATTCGAACAAATAACTCAGTGAATATACTGATTACTTTGACTACTAACACTCCACTTCATACCACATGATATGTGTGGACCATAAATCTGAACTTTAACAAATTTCTAAATCATAATTGGTAGGACTGAAGTATTGACTTTAATTTGGCTGAATACATAAAAACTTTGAACATTATTAATGATTATTTTAGAAGGTTAAAGAGAATCAAGTATTGTTTAACAACGGATATCTTTGTCACAGTTAACAAAATCTACTGCGTGACCAGTGTAGTCCAATCAGTGTCGGGTATGAGACAGTCATCTATCATAGGCAGTGGATGAAGCGCTGCTCAAGATCGTGGATTGATTGAAGTTAGGCACCAACACCGTTGGATGCCGGCTAACTAGGCTAGAGGATAAACGAACGTTTATCCTCACATATGAGACCGAAGGTCCTAGGTTCTATTTCCATGTGCAGGATCGTGGATGAGCTCTGCCGAGGAAACCCAGACTAGGACGAAATGGCCATCCAGTGCCTCCTGGTTCTTAGTGGTTATCTAGCTTAGATCATCTCACGATTCCAACTATTAAAATACCACCATACTAATATAAAAGTTTGATAAAAAAAAAATCAAAATGATGTTTGTCATTCATTAACTTGATTGGATCATTACAAAATACTATGAACACGATGGTATGAACTTCGATCATGGAAGATAATAAAGTTAGTTTATTTGTAAGGTAAAGTAATCATCGTCTAATGTTATCAACATGTCACTATTTTATTTCATATTAGATCATTGTCATAAGTCTGAGCTTTCCATGAAAATGTTGATAAATCCACTTGGAAATTAGTTATAAATATTGACATGTTTATAGAAAGTTATATACTTTGTTGATTTATCTGATTATCTTACGTATTTTGGTATTGTATTCTTTTGCTTATTACTTAATGATTTTATTAGAAGAATTAGTTAGTCTTTTTGTTAATACAAACCAATGTAGATTTGTTTTTTACTAAATGTATTCAACCGAATAAAATAATCTAATGAAGAGGGAAAAAAAGATTATTCGGTCTGTTGATTTGCCAAGAGTTTGTATTGAGAAGTAAATGAACCTGACAATACGTAAATGAATGAGTTAATACAGAAAAATTGATGAATAAATGGATTATATGTACTTTAAGTTAACTTATTTAATAATTATGGTTTGTAGTTGTGTAACAATATAAGTTTTTTTATTAAGTGTCTATTTAGTGAAACAAAGGTGATATATATATATATATTATCTAGGCTGAAAAACAATAGCCTAACAGTATTTAAATAGGTGTTCATAATTTTTACCAAGAACCCAACCCAGAATTTATTGTTTCGAAGTATTACAAGTTCAACTATGGGTTGAAAATAGATATGTACACCGAAGGATTTTGAACTCATGGTCCATTTGCTAGGTGCTTGCCATAAAACCTGAATAACCTGGTTTCGATAATACAGTGAATTCGAAGGCACTCTTTGCTGATAATTCTTTTGCAAGGATTCAATACCTGTCCAGTGCTTTCTGGTTTTCTAATTATTATTAAATTAAGATCACTTTGTGATGTGAATTAAGATATTATAGTTGAATTTTTCATTTATTTTAAATCACTGAATTTTCGACATTAAAATTATCTGTGCATATAAGCGGACCGATGTTATTTAAAGAAACGCGGATTTTAAAAGTGAGGATTCGAAGATTAATTTTCTGAGTAATACATTTGTAATCGTATTTTCCTGTCGAATTCGATGTATATTCGGGTTATAACTTCTAAAGCTATCTTGAGCAATCCCACTGTATGTTCTATTTCTGTTTTACAAATGTAGTCAATCATTCCTATGACAGAAATAGGACTTACTAAGAATCTCACATTCAAACGTTACTATTGTTTTATTTTGGTGCAATATAGAATTCCCAGCACGAAGTATCTCAACAAGTTTCCCTTTCTTATTTCTTGATCGATGCTTCCGATAAATAATGAGTGGTCACTAATTAGATGTTAACAGTTCATGCATGGGCATATGAATAATGTATATTCTTTTCGATGCATGTTGCCAGCGACCACGATGTCTCTCATTAGGTTCTTTTGTAACTTGTATAGCGAAATGCCTCAAGCTTATCCTGAACGCACCTGAATAGGTGCGTTATTGAAATATCCAGATGTCAGGAACAGGTAGCCCAAATATTCAAGCAAGTCACCTTGTGATGACATTATTTGTAGTTTTATCTGTAAATACAAATAAGTCTTGCATACTTCACTGTGTATAGGATACATAAGATATGGATTCCCAGTGGAATCAGTCGAATAGTGAATAAAGCAGTGCTTGGTCGAAAAATAGTATGAAGTTCATGCTACAACACAAGTTGACTAAATTTTATAACAAAAATTACTGGGCTCGGATACAAGTGTTTAAATATATCGTATTCAATGTGAGACACAAAAATTCTTTCGTATATCGATTAGTTATTGTATGTCGTTAAGGGATCAAAAGTTAATAATTAAAAACTGTATAACATATCATGGTATTCTATAATTCTCTAACTAATATTCAAAATAAGTTACTTTGAAAATGGATTACTTTATAGATACATAAATCCACACAGTATGCACTTATACCAAAAAAGAGACTGAGCAATTGCAGTCCTGACAATTGAAAGATACAAGTAAAACAAAGCCAAGTGGATTTAAACTTCACCCCCTTGTACAAGCAAATGGCTATCGGGACTCAATAGGTAAGTAAATAACGCTATGACGTCTGAAGCGAACAGTACTCGGTTCGAGTCCCAGAGTGAACATCAACTATGAGATGCAGGTACATCCAGCTGACGAGTCCAAAGTAGGGCGAAACTCACGTCTTGGATTCCACTGCTATCTACTATCTATCTTTGCTTAAAGGGCTTGTGACTTATAGTTATATCGAGTCAATCCGCACAGGACGCACATATGCCAGGAAAAGATTGATCTATTGCAGTTCTAAATAACGATAGGAAGATACAAGTAAAACAACACCAAGTGAATTTAAAACAAAGTATGGATTAACAATCTGCGTATTTGTTTGACAATTTTGTTTTTGATTTTCCTAGTGAAAACAAAACCATATGATTAGATTAAAAGAAAAAGAACTGATTAGAACACACCTGAGTAATTAGTTGAGTCAGAGTTCATTATATAAAATAAAATTAAGGACAATTCAATCATTGTTATTTTGTTGCTTTGATTAACTATACGATTTTTCAAAGAAACACTTCATTTGTAAATAAAAGAGTAAATTTTGCAAAACTCCTAGTCTTTAATAAATGTGTTCCAATTATGATCATTGACCTCACTTTTTTTATTTTCTTTGTGTTAAGTGGGAAAAAAGAATTAGATGACCTGAAGGTATATATATATATATATATAAGCAGAGAAAATACATTAGGATCATTCCTCTGTTGTTAATCTAACACATTTTTTATGTATATCTTTGATCTCTTTCAATTTATACTTCTATACTTATAAATATTGGTAATGTTATTTGAATCATTCAAAAAAGTATTTTTAGTTAAGTGACCTTACTTTTTGTATATTACTTAAAGACTATTTATTTCTTAAAAAAACCAATTAATAAACAAAGATGGTTGGTGGCTAGCAGTGGAATCCAGGACACACGTTTCGTCTTCTTTGGGACTCGTTAGTTGAGTGAACCTGCATCTCGCAGTTAATGTTCACTCCGGGATTCCAACCCAGTACCATTCGATTGCAACGTCATCATGTTATCCACTTAGCTACTGAATCCTGAGTGAACATCAACTGTGGGATACAGGTACATCTGACTGACAAGCACCAAGTTAGGACGAAACGGCTGTCCTGGATTCCACTGTTAGCCAGCATCCTACTTTGCTTGTAAAGCTCATGACTTAAAGCAATATCGAGGCAATCCACACAGGATGCACATATGCCAACAAGAAACTGATCAATTACAGTCCCAATCAACAATGGGAAGATAAAAGTAAAACAACACCAAGTGAATTTTGCATAATTCATTATTATTTAGATTATCTAAAATCATAAAAGATCCATAATATTATGTCAAACGTTCGTATTTTTGATAACATGTGAACTAATAACATCTTAATAAATAAAACAGCTGACATAAGAAAGTAATTTCTAAGCATTACTGAGTTAAGAATAAACTGTAGGTTATATTAAAGAAATAATAGTAATAATTTTTACTGTATATAACGAAACACAGTTGAATAATCAAACTCATAATTTACTGTCAGTTTAATACATTAACAACATTCTATGTTAACATTAAAAAAGGTTCTAAATAACATGAATTCTTTGTATTTCATTTAGTCAAAAGAGTTTCAGTAGTGCAATTTCAAAAACATCTATTTGACATGGGATATCAAGTTGATGTACTGAAATCTTTTAAAACTGTCAATTGATAATTAAACTAATGTTTTTTTTAAATTTACCGAAGCTATATCCATCGAATATCGCAAGCTAGAGTTATTTATCTAAAAGGTAACGCAGTGGTAAATCTCCTCCAAACATGGGGTTGGTACCCTTTGTTTATTGCATTATTCTTGGAACTGTTTCTTTTATTTCGATTGAGTCATTTTTATTTCTTTCAAACTTAGAATTTATTTTTAATTCATGTTATTCTTAATTACTATTAGCTTGTGTTCAGCTAGTTTTTTTTTTACATTTATTCGAATTATTGCTTCACTACGATGAAACAAATTCACAACTAATTAATTCAACTGTTGTAATTTGTTAGCAGCTGATGAGAACGTGATGAAATAAAATGAATTCATGTTATTCTAGTCAATTCTTTGTTCGTGGTCTTTGTAAAAATAATAGAGAAAGGTAAGTGTACGAAATTAAATTGATATCAAAATAGTTTACCCACTGCATTAGAGAAAGCCAATGGGAAATTAATAGAAAATAGTACAGTGCATAATCAGTAAATACATAAGTTTACAGAAGAGGTTATGGGTTACACTGATCCAATAAAAGCTTATAATACCACATTGTAATCCACAGAAATGATAAATAGAATGATTTTATCAGTAAACTTTCAACTAATAAATAAGTGTTTTCTAAATGACCTAGATATTAGATAATGTAAATCTTCAGTTTATCAAAACGTATTTTAGAAGGGTATTTCTTACAGTTGAAAAATACTGTTGCTTGTACTAAAGGGAATTTGGGCCAAAGAATGATGAGAGGTTGGACGAATCGCTTAACGATAACTTCTAATTTAAGCAAAGTAAACTCAATTTGTTCATTCTACATCAACTCACAGAAAAATTTATTATAAGAGGTTGGGTTACGTGTTACGTATACTTGAACACCAACTATCACGACGCGCAATGCTGACTAGTGTTGGACACGGTTGAAAGAAAGTTAGGGGCCGCCAAACCGAAACGTGGCATCAGTTCTTGAAGTCATTAACTTATGGTCTGAGCCATGTTAGTAGATGCAAACTACTTGGTTTGGGTCCGCATGACTATCACAACCAAGGGTTGAAGATTCTGGATGACACGGCTCAGAATCCATCACAATGGCTTAAGGTGTATACACTCTTTGTCTTCACTTAAACTAAGAGATTAAAATTGCTTGATATATTTCTTTCTACCAACTAATTCTTTCTTCTTCTACTATGTCCATATATGCAATCTTTCTTTTATATACTACCACCACTGAATTGAGTACTTCCATGAATTTGGTATTTATCTTGTAGTGCTAATGATGTATGTCAACATGGACTGATACATATATGTGCCTGGTCCTACATTGTAGCTGCCTGACTAAACCGTTTAGAAAAATTCATTCTAAAGATTAATTTTAATACACAATATTTTTAATGTTTTATACTAGCTCCTTTCAACACAAGATATATATATATATATATCACTCATACTGACATAATCAACATTCACAGATTAATATAAAATACCAATGTAGATATTGTAAATATACATCTAGAATTTTTTTATACATTTGGACAATGAATTGATCTAATCTCTTGTATACTTTATTTATTACATTATAAATCGATTATTCAGTTACAGACAATACTAATGAAATAAGCTTTTTTAATTGACCTTTATATAACTAAATTTAAACATTTAATTATATGAAATATTAATGAAAAAATATATTCTAAATTAATTAATTGTTTATTCTATGTAAATAAATTTGATCAATAATCAATAAAATATAATAAATAAAAACTATGGAAACATAGTGTTAGTCAAATTGATAATTAGATTATTATTATTTTATTAATGAAAAAATATATTTCACAGATTGAAATCATGAGTCAACTGATGCTAGACCACCATGGAAAACCTGGAAGCACTGGACGGCCGTTTCGTCCTGGCGCGAGACTGATAGGTCCTGGGTTTGAATTTCATGGGGGTGCGGGATCGTGGATGCACACTGTTGAGGAGTCCTATACCAGGACGAAACGGCCATCTAGTGCTTCCAGGTTTTCCATGGTGGTCTAGCTTCAATTGACTCATGATTTCAATCTGTGAAATTCCTAAAATCTGCACAAACCCCTGCTGAAAAAATATATAATACTAGTTGAAACTTATTAAATAAACAATTAAGTTATATAACTTAATAGATCATTTTAAGGATCAATTAATGATTGCCAAAATTAAAATATAGTTTTAATTGAGTTGTAAATGATATTGTAGTGAAGGAGAACACAGGTGAAGACAACCGAATTATATTGAGCACAACATTACAGAGTTACTTGGTAAAACAGAAAAGCTATACTATAATAATTAATTTGCAAAATGTTCAATAATTATCTCAAACTTCATTGTTTTTGCATTTCTATACTAATTGCTTTCTCTTCTTGTTCTTCTTTTCTTGATCTTCTCAATCTTCTGCTGCCAGACATTACATTACTGACTCACGTTATATACTACTTATGTCAATATAAGTAGCACGCACCACAATATTACAAATGAATATAGAAATATAATATTATTGTAATTAGATAAATTATAAATTGTAAATTTGGTCAACTTTTGGAAATTACATTTATATGAAGTATGATTTTAAAGTATTGGTAAACTTTGGATATCATAGGTCTGCTTACATAATGAAAGAGAGATATTTTTTTAAAAATAACAATCAAAAACTGATCTCAATTAGTAAGCTATATCATCAGGACTTTAAACTTGTCAACAACGTGAACTCTTATTTATTTATTTATTTACTTATTTATTTGAACACATACATATTCGTACAAGAGGGCACCAAATATATATGCGCCACGCAAAACAATGAGAATTTGAAGAGAAGAAAAAGAGGTAAGGAGCGTAAAAAAGGACAATAACGAACAGATTACTGTAAGGTAGTGTAATAATAATAATGGGGGAGAAAGAAATGCACAGTCAGAAGAAATTTTCAGTTAAGGAAGAAACAACCACGTCTTATGAAGAAAGTAAAGGAAGGTTACAGCAGGACCGCCACTGGCTTCTATTCTGAGCCATATCTGATAACGTCTCTAGCCACTGTGTTGCACCATCTCTAGGACCCCAACCAGGGAGTCGTGAAGGATCAACAGAAGCCAGCTTTTTGCATCTTTTTTTCATACCACGACACCATTTCATACACTGACCACGTCTGCGCTTTTTCCAACCAGTCCCAGCATCGGCAAATAATGCACGATGTTAACTCTTAACCATATAGGAGTTTGAATTGAGATCAAGAAGTTAGCATTATGTGTATAGACTCAAGAGTGGAATAAAATAGTTGAAATTATAAATATCAATAACTTCAGATGTTGACAGTATTTCAGCTCTTTAAATGAACTTTAAGAGTAACATAGAAGATTTTCAAGAGCTTGTCATGGATAAAATGAAAAAAACATCTGTACGAATGACTACGAAATATTGCATTTCGTCTATGCGTATCATCAATATACCCATAAAATGAAAAGAAAACTTCAAAATTAATTATTTACTAATCTAAGCTAGACCACCAGTGAATACCAGGAAGCACTGGACATTTGTTTTGTATAGGACTCTTTAGCAATGCAATGAATCATCTAGTTAAGATCAATTTGTGAATTGAACTACAATTTACATAATTTTCATAGATTGAAAAAACTCCATATCTAAAGTTTGTAATTCTTAAACGATTTTTTTAAAATTTACCCAATGATATGACTTATCAACACTTAGTGGACAGGGCGTTTTTTTTCTCTGACTTATTATCAACTATTCATCAACAATACCTTTCTAAAGCTTTTTTAAAGATGATTTATGCCGTCGATTCTATAAGAATGAAGATAAAACGAGAAAAAAAAAGGTGCTTACAATATCCGCTCACTTCAAACCTGAAAAAATTGCTCGGAAAAACTTTTCCGTTAAGAAATGAATAAATAAATGTATAGGTCTAAGATACTACACCCTTCTGTATTCTCCATTGTTGAACAAAATAATTTAAAACAAAAATAATTCTTTTTATATCTACCGTATAAAAGAATTGATAATATTACAAATAGTCACGCAATTTTACATTTGATCTACCAATATATATACACTTCTATATAAGTGTGTATATATGTATACGTTTGTGAATGAGTAAGGGAATAGATTGGTAAATACATTAATGTGACTAATGATTTCAAAATAAACCATAAAAAAGCAATAATGAATTAAGTGTCAGAATCAACAAATATTTCAATAAGTTTATAATCATCTTTGATCGGGAGTCTATAACCCAAGAGGGGGTAACAGATTTAAGTAAATTAACAGTGAACAATTTGGGAATTATTTTGGCTAAGTTTTAATTCCCATGAAATGGAACAATTGATTGTATTTCTTTTTCGACTGTTTTTATTTATATCGGGAAATGTATTATATTTCTCTATTTTTTTATTGCTGATTAAAATGGAGATGAAATGTAGAAATAAAATTCATGAAATGGAAACAAAAAGTGAAAAAAGAGCAATTTTATTGAGCACATCATCAAAAATTTTGAATTACACTTGAATATTTTTGTATTTCAAGTATCATATTCTTATGTGAAAGATTTTATCGCATATTATCTATACTAATTAATGTTTACTGGGGTGTTCAACTGTAAATATATAATTTGAAAATAATTTTAAATATGTTTTATATCAGTGTCTATTTCGCTGAGAGTGGGGAGAGTCCGCTCTCCCTCTCAAAATGCTCTCACATGGCCACGCGTATATAGAGGATGAAAAGCGAATGTCCAGCGCTCTAACCGGGTTGGTGGACATGGAGTTTCCACCTAGGGGAATTGGAAAACCCTCATTCCAAACCAATGATACACATGGGCTCCAGTATCCTGAAACCACAAATGGCATAGAAACCAATCGTTGGTCACCGGCTACCATGGGGCTGCATCTCCTTACGTTGCCCCACTGCCTTGTGCATCAGACCTTCAGGTCAAAGGCTTCGAGTGTGGCCATGTAAGAGAACCACAGCCCTCACACATATCAAGTGAGATCGGTGTGGCGCATATGTATTTGGTGCCTCCTTGTACCAATGTCTATGTGTTAAAATAAATAAATAAATAAAATAAAATAACTAAAAATGATTTCATAAATATATTTAAATATTAGTCATAGTAGGTGCCAACTGAAAATAACTTATACATTTATTATAAGTTTACTATCTTGAAAAATAGGCATTTCGAGCATCTTAGTTGTTATATATGTATTATTGGTAATTGATGTTATGAATTGATTCCTCATAAACAATAAGTGTCTTTTTGAGGATGTAAGTATATTTGAAAGCTTGCAAAGTAGAATCATTGATTTTTTATTGATTACCAATCAACAAATTTCTATCATATCTGAAATGTATCCATTTTATAATTGGATCTCGTTACAATTTTAGTGTCAGACAAGGGTTTTCTTCTAATATAAGTTAATGTTAAATGACCATAGAAAACCTGGAAGCATTGGACGGCCATTTCATTATAGTATGGAGCTCATTAGCAGTGTGTAGCCATGATCCTGAGTGCGTGATTCGAGATTAGGACCTTCGGTTTGGAGTTTAATCGTGTCATGTTTGAAGCAGTTACACACCAAAGACAATGAAAGCTGGTCGCGCAGTACTGTGGATTAGTCTGATTCCGAATCATTGGTATTGAATTTAAGCGTTTGCGTGTGAGACCGAAGGACCTGGGCTTGAATCTTGCGTGCGCGATCGTGTATGAGCACTGCTGAGTTCCATACTGTGACGAAACAACCGTAGAGTGCTTATAGGTTTCCATTGGTGGTTTAATATAAGTCGGTTCATGATCTTAATTAAAACACAACAACCTTCACAACCCTGTACTGACGAGTCAAGTTAGGTGAATAACTTTCGTACATAAAACTCAAGGTTAATATGAATATTAAGTTAATCAAATTCTGATTTCTTTACGGGTCATACTTTTGAAAATCTGTAACTGGTATAAATTTATTGGATTTGATTTTCATTACAAGAAATTCTATGGATTTTTTAGGGATGATTATTGTTTTCATATTAGTTTATATGAAGCATAGTTTGCGAACAAGTAAGCTTGTAATTAAAAAAATATGTATTAACTTATTATAATAATACTAATATCAATATCAGTACTACTAACATATTAAAAACTCATAACTGAAAATAGATATCCATGTCGTTTGTTGACGACAACACTTGGTTTGCTCCTACAGAAATCGCTTCAAATAATTTTCTTATTGCATTTCGTTTACAAAAAGTGTTCCATTATTGTTCATTATCAACTTATTCACATGTTATCAAAAATACGAACGTAAAATGAATTTCCTTAAAATGTTTGACATAATATTATGGATCTTTTATGATTTTAGATAATCTAAATAATAATGAATTATGCAAAATTCACTTGGTGTTGTTTTACTTTTATCTTCCCATTGTTGATTGGGACTGTAATTGATCAGTTTCTTGTTGGCATATGTGCATCCTGTGCGGATTACCTCGATATATCATGTATATCTAGCTGACGAGTACCAAGTAGGACGAAACGCGCATCCTGGATTCCACTGCTAGCCACTATCCATCTATTTTTGAATTATGCAAAATGTTCATCATTTTTAATTATATTGATAACAAATAATGCATTTACGGGAACAATAATCTCAACCATTTTGAAAACTACTTATCAAATAAGAAAGTAGTAAATTATCCATCATTTTAACTGTTTATTTTTATCAACTAAAATGCAGTTTATTAAATAGTATCTGTGTACAAATAATAATAATAACTCAAAGTGTAAACTTTTAATCAATCTGTGAAATTTGAACTTTTTATTTATTTATTTATATGGTTGACTGTTAGTCAGTATTGTTTATTTTTTTACTCCTTGAAATGGCGTTTGTTAAAATTAATAAAAACCAATTATTCCAATCAGTATTTCATTTTTCTATTCCTTTTCTTGTTGTTGTTTAGATACTAGTGATACTGATGTATTTGCTGTTATCAGACAATGACAAGGGAAAACTCACCTTAGCTACAAACACGTGACTTTAAGTAATCATCTATTTATAACCATTATATTTTATTATATGGTTATTTTGACAAATATGTGAATATATAAGCATTTATCTGTGTATAGATGATGCATTTATAATACGACAATAACAGTAGGGTGCCTGATACTCGAGATTAGGAGTGACAAGTTGATAGGTAGTGTTATTATATTTACCTTCTCTCTAAAAATTGTTTTTATATCGGATATATTCAAGTAATATGCAGGTGGAAAGTAGTTTTACTTTAGGGTGGATCAGAATATATTCCCTCTGAAAAAACAAACAAACAAATAGTTGCTTCACAAGATTCTGCCTAGATTTTCATGTTTATTTGTAGACTGTAAAAATAAAATACTAACAATAATAAAAGTATATATATATAACGATTTTACTGTAGGTAGTTATTATTCTCTATGAGGTCAGGTGAAAAGATGACACTTACCAAAATTGTCTAGGATTGAATATTTTGTTTTCTAACATTGAAATGTGTCAAGCGACAGTTTATTTAAAAAAATATATTTCTATGCGCAATCAAGTCTAATATTAATTTTTTCTAACTGCACAATTATCGTATTTTAAATCAGTGAATGTTTTGATATATCCACAATAAAAAAAAATACACATTTACAAAATCTTGATGTGTAAAAGTGAAATTCATGGCAAAAAGGACTATCTACTTTATTTTCATTACATATATATAGAGAGATCTGTATTAGACGAGAAACAGGTTAGTTAAAGGTAGATAAATAGGTGAAGAGAGTATCTATGCTTGTCAGATATAAAACTAATTTTATATAGAACAAACTTATTTCGAATATGATGCTCCATTTGTTTTAATATTGTTAAATTATCAATATCGGGTTGTGAAGATTATTAAGTTTTTGATTGAGATCATGAATCGATTGAAGTTAGACCAACATTGAAAACCTTGAAGTAGTGGACGGCTGTTTCGTCCTATTGTGGGACTTCTGACCACGGCTCATCCACGATTACACTCTCGGGGTTTCAGTCCGGGACTTTCGCTCTCGCACGCGAACATTTAACCGTTGGATCACTGAGCTGGTATTCAACGGTGTTAAATTAAAAAAAAACATCCAGGAAATACTATGAGAGTATAATCAAGGATTATTAGTTGATTCTACAGTTTTTTTATCAAATTGAAGGCAATCAAGAATTAAGCTGACGTTTTTATGGATAATTCAGTATTTTGTAGATAAATTTTGTGAACAAATAAATATGTTTTGAAATTAGTTTTACACTTTATGTAACCATTTTAAGTAAAAAGGTTTTCAGTTATATTAACATAACATGAAATCAAGTATTAAATATTTCTAAACATCCCACTAATTATATTGCTACTCATACAACATTAAGTGATAAGCGAGTAACAATCAATGTCCTGTTGTTCAGTTCATAGTGCTGATCGAATTCCGTTGGAATATGGTAACTAGTCTACGCTGTTGATGTTAAGTAATTGTGGAGAATGGCGAGAAAGCTCCGTATCAGAATTTAATGCTTGATGGCACTTCTGAATAAAGTGCATCTGTAATATGCTGGCAAATGATGGTCCCAGTGAACTTCAAACTTGCATTATTCTATATTACACTCAGAATCACTTCAAACGACGGTATTTAAACAGAGGTTAGTGTTTTGACTGTGACTACCAATCTTTTGCAATAAATCTAATTTAATATAACTGCTTAACTGAAATGCTAAGAAGGTCATTAAATACCTTCTTTAATATTTGAAGCTGACATATATCTAGTTGGTAGATGTTAATAGGGAAGAAAGATAAAGAAACCGCAATCAAACATTCTATGACCAGTGTGTAGTAGTATGATTAATAAAGCTAAATGTTTATATTTATGAATGAATTATCTGCCGATTCCCATAAACACTGGGCAAAATCGTCATTTTACAAATATTATGTTTGTAGATGATATCAAGAAATATATTTCGGATACATATGAAAGATTGTTAACAAAATATTAATAGTAAATGCTTTACATATATAAATATAGTGTTACTTACCAGAGAGAAGAACCTCCCTTATAAGTAGTATAGTCCAAAATACAAAAGCTTTAATTGAAAATAATCTCCAAATCATTTTTCTTCTTGAATTAATTTACAGAATTAAGTTTGTAGTTCAAATTGTGATCTGTAAAGAATAAATAAAACAGCTTCAAATTCATTGACTTATATGAATCAATCAGATGATTTTGTTTTAGAGTACAAGTGTTACGTATAGATTGAAATGATCATGGTTAAATTTAAATACAACAGCATTTCGTAATGAAAATTGATAGATAAACAATTATCAGGAGTAGAAAGATTTTAGCACTTAATGAATCCAATGCTTTCATTGATTTTAAATTTTTATATATAGCTGATTGCTTTATTTATCATTTCCCTCTTTTAAAAAACAAACCTGAATGTCTAATGATCATATTAGATCGAACTCGAAAAGTAATAAGCTTTTCAGTCTTCCTCAGTTCGAATACACAACTCAAAGGTAGATATATATTTCGTTCATTGGATTTTCTATGCATAACTAATTTATATTACTCAAACTTTATTATTTCATAGTAAAATCATATTGTTCAATAGCTTTTATTTATTTATTTGTCATTTGATTGACAGAAGGTTTAGGTATAAAAAACAGATTTGTTATACTGGTCATTAATTGTAAACTCATTTTATTCAATTTTTAATTAATAGAACTGAATAAATAATAATAATAATAAGACATACTGGTTAAATCATAAGCCTATTAAGTACTGAGTAAAAGACTTCAACACTTATCAATTATTTTAGATTAAGTGTTCCGATATGCTTGTCAACCTTTCATATATAAAGATATGGTTTGTAGTCGAAACTAATAGTATGAGCTTAACTATAGAAGAGATTTTTAAAAAATTAATTACTGAATTAAGTAATCCACTTACAGATAAGATATGTATATTCTATATTGAGTTAAAATGTGACTTATCAACTGGTTTCCTGTATCTAAATATATTTTAAATGAATTCACTATCAAGTAGATCATTCAAATGTTATTAGGATTACATAAAATCATAGTTTCATTAAATAAATGGGAACAAAAGACTAATAGCTTAATTTGTAATGGCACTAAAAGTGTTATATTCGATTGGATACTCACAAAATATCCATTTATTTCACTTTCAACACCTTAGATTGTAAAACTTGCATACATTTTATATTACTGATGACTTATGAAGTAATTAATTTACATAACTCTTTATAGCGCTAAGTACAACTCCGTTGTCTTAAAAGTATCAGCTAATCTAAAGTAAAATTTCAAGACAGAATAATGTAACTGGATTTCAGCTACATCACTATCAGATTCATTTAAACAGAGGTGAATTTATAATACTGTATGTTACGTACAAGCCAGCCTTACACACGGCACTCAGCCTCAGTAAACTTACATGGATTGGAGCACTTAAAAGGAAATTAGTGGATCATTGTAAACTTTACTGTCGATTTTTTTTCATTTTGGCATCAGATTATATTGAATGTACTACTGTGTATTGCTAATTGTTGTTGACTGACTTCAATAGTAGAAATACGTTCACTTAATGTGCTTGTTTAATTTTTGATCCATTCTTTCTCTTCTTTTTTTTCGCACTTGAAAACTATCTTATTCACATTCATACAACAACATACCTGCAAGTTAAACTCAACCACGTCAATAGCTAAACGTTACACATTGATATATTATCTTTTTAGTGCAGCTATTACAAATTTAAGAACTTCAACTAATTTTCGTTTAAAACCTCTGATTTGTCACCAAATCAGCTTGAAGTTGAACCTACGTTTGGGAAGTTATAATAAATCTTCGATTGGTAATTGGTAGATATACTTTTGTGTTTATGATATTTATCAGTAAAGGGTTTTATGGAGATTGCAGAATTTTCGAAGTTTGCTTGACGAACTGGTCGACTCTGTATGACCGTTTCGTCTTAGCATTGGTGTTCACAATGGTGCTCATCTACAACCCCACATCTGAATATTTATTGCAGGACCTTCGTAGTTGAACCATGCTAAGTGTGAGATAGTTTTCTGCCTAAACAAATGGATGAGAGCTGTGCAATAATGTGAATTGATTGATGTTAGACAATAGTACAGTTGGATACTAACTCAATGATCTAGAGGTTGAGCTCATCTGATGGCCCAACGTTTGATTCTCATGTTCAGGGTCGCGGAAAAACACTGCTGAGTCTCGTACTAGGATGAGATGGTTGTTTGATATTTCTAGGTTTTTAATGTTTATCTCACTAACGTCACTTCATGGTTTAAATCTTAAAAATTCCCAGTATTCGCACAAACGTATAATTTTAGCACATATATTGTTAAGTAAACTCTCCTTTATGGGTCATGATCAGTCCATCATATTTGATTACATCAGCTTTTAATTTGTAAAATTTACAGTAAGCTCTTATTCGAATATATTTCAATATATTATTCATTAAGTTAAGGTATTATTATGCTATAACCAATAATGAAGTTATACATTCAGATTCAACTTATTTATTTGACCTGTTGTAATCGAATTCATCACGTAAAGGTCATAGGTGTTAAATTACAAAATCCTATATTAACAAACTTTTGTTATGAGTTCAAAAACACGTTGAGTTCAAAAACCAGTTACTAACTTAAGGTTAGCTTGACTAAATTATTGGAAGTTCTCAGTAACGGATTTTTTCCAAAATAAATTATATGGTTAAATCGTGACTATTCACAGATATTTATTTGAGCATAAGTAAAATGTTTTCATATTTTTGTACACATGAAGATAAAAACAAACTTATTGTATAAAAAAAATTACTTCATGAATTGTCAATCTTTTACTGATTAAGGTAGGATAGGTATTGCGTATTCCTACATTGCCTAAATTGACATGCGATTTTGAGTAATGTAAGAATAGGTTCGAAGAATCAATCCATGAACTCATTGACTGTTGAAGTGAGCTATGTTGATAGATGTAGACAACCTGGTTAAGGTATACACATTAATTGTAATCAGTGATATGACTCACTTAACTGGAATGGGTTGGATAATCTCACTCTAAGCCATCCCTTAGATCTCGAATCTAAAATAATCTTATGCTTATTCTTCAACTTCACAAATTCGTTCTCTCTTTCAAAATCATACTGTCTATACTTAATATTTTTTTCACTACTGTTATTAATACTTCTACTACTCTGGGATTCCTCTTACTTTACTAATGTAGTATACAAACTTGTAACATATGTACTAGGTCCTATGGTACATATGATATAGTGACTGAATAAACTAGGAGAAAACCAATGTTTAGTTCACCTCTTTGGAAAATCCTAATACTATGGTTGATTGTAGACAAATTTTGAAAAAGAAGGAAAAGTTGCGGTTTTACTGATTGTGCTCAGTTGTCGACGTACGATTTATAAATTTATCAATCAACCTGATACAGTTATCATTCATAAAACTGACTTATATGTTTGCTCATACTACTACGTAGCAGGAATATTGGTACTGATATCATTACAGATCTAAACATCTACTCAGTTATCATCACCAAAATGTTAAAATATGAAGATTATTTTCTGCACAAATTAGAATATTCAGGTATATTTTATATTCAATTTCATATGAACTAATGATTTAGTTCATTCGATGTATGTGTTCACACAACTATTACCGTATGACCTATTACGTCGACCGACAACAGTGAGATCAATAATAAGAGGTAAAGCCATGGATAAATCTTGTGTAAGTCAGAAAAATTATTTGTCTGATAGTATCAACTAAATACCCACAATATCGATTCGCTTAGACCAGTGGTTACGCTACAGTTTAATTGATAGCATTTAGTCAATACTAAAAGACTAGATAAACATGACATTAATTACCACTCAGTGATATATCAATTGGAGATATCACAGTTCTACCGAAGGTCAGTTGTTTCGCGAATCGTTCAATAGTAACGTTTAAGGTAGTAAAACTGGATGATCCAAGTTCGAATTCAGTATAGAGCATCTGCTCCCTTTATATTACATAGACCTACTGCTGACTAGTACCAAACACGACCAATCCTAGGTTCAGGGTTTTCTGTCTTCCACCCCCACCCATTTACCAGTACAAATTGCTTTGAGATAATTACGTCAATTTTCGATTACACTAACTAATTTTCATTACAGACAATATATTACCCCTTAAAGCTACTGATCCCTCCAAATTTAGCACTATAATCATCAGTTTTGTATGGACCCTTAAACTACTGCAAATTTGTTCTAGACGCTACAAAATGGTTGTTGATGATATTGATTTTACAATCATATAGAACATTTATCAACATTTAACTACTCATATTCACCAATCTTAAATTTTGATCTACTTTCTGCCTGTTGTGATTTCTGGTGTTTGTGGACGTATGTTTAGTGATGATAGAAAGGGAGAGGGAAACATCAACTCGATTTCATCAAATATCAATTAACGTGATTCCAAGAGTCAGAAAATCCGTCAAATTTTCGGATTCATGACATACACACTATGAATGAATGTTTCATTTCGAAAATTATCTTTTTATGCAATCTAAAAGTATATACACGCATATATATAGTCTAATCTAGCAATTAAATCATTTCATCTAAGGCAAAAACATACTTTTTTGATTAAGAAACATCTGGTACAGTTAAATCCTTCAATCATGTCAGTATGCAAATCTACAATGTACTCAGTACTGAATTAACCACAAGAGTAATGCAAAAAGAATGATGAAATGTGCATTCGATGTATAAATTAATCATGTACGAACAGGTTCACTGTAGTTATGTATTTCTATGTGAGTATGTGATTTTTGTAGAAGATAGAATCCGTTTATCAGAAAACTATATTCTATTCTCTATTGTGTATGCTTCAATGATCTGGAAATTTGACTGACAGTTTAGATTATAAAAAAAATACAGATACTCGTCAAAAGTGTTATTTAGAAAATGAAATTATAGTAATAATTAACCTAAAGAAAATTACTGTGCAGATATTTCTTTAAGAATGATTATGTAAATCTATCATTTCACTTTTCCATAAGAATTATTACTATTATTATTAGTGTTCATTATTATTCTGTTGGTTTTGAATACCCTAAATACAAACAGCAAATGATTTAGTGTATCATTCACTTTTGATGGAGTTTTGTTCTCTGAGCTAGATGCTTTGGTCATGGAGCTTTTATCGTTCTTTTGAACGAAATCATCAGCACAAACTTCATGTAGAAGTCAATAATTATCCAGATATTACTGATTAACTGATTATTTTCATCGTTTGTAACTTATTTTATCGGACTAGAAGAGTTGAACTGTGAGAGAGTTTAACTTACACTTACTGGTATTGTTTTATTCTTTATTTGTTTTTTATAAATAGAACTGTCTGTAATGAATTTATCCTTAATCATCCTTTGATTAATACATTTTATGTATGAATGAATGAATTTGTTTTCTAAATATTATAATAGTTAATTTGTTAAGAAACTTGTAGTTACTTAAAATTTAACTTAGAGAGTATCTTATTTTTCTATAATGGGGTGTTATGTAAGTTATTGTACTGGAAGTTTCACATCACAAACTGACTTTGATCAGATAACCACTGAAAAACCAGGAAGCATTGAATAGCTGTTTAATCCTAATAAGGAACTTATCTTTACATATTCATGACCTCAGAACTTATCACAGATCTTCCTCATTATCTCTACTTTTTTTACAGTTCATGACTAATAATTGGTCACAGTGGGAGAGATATCTTATTTCACTATATCTATTTAAATCTTGAGAATCAATATCTCCAAAAGTACACTTTTTGTTCATTATTTTTCAACTGAATCATGAGTTTTTTAATTTACATTATTATTAAAACTGTCGTGATTTCATCTAATTGAATTTTATTATTCATTAGTTTGTGGAGTTCAAGCACGTTGGGTAATGCAAGATGGTGAAGCAATATCATGGATTGATAGAATTTAGACATGTACACCACTGGATGTCATCCCAGCGGTCTAGATGCTAAACACCCAGTGAGACTGAAGGTCGTAGGGTCAATCCCTGGTAAGCTCATGGATGTTCAGTCCCGATGAGTCTCGTACCAGGAAGAAAGAACTGTCACATTCTTCCTATTTTCACTGATGGTCTAGCTAATATCAATTCACGATGTAAACTACGAATATCATTTTCTTGTTGCTTGGCAACTTGGACTGATGAATATTTATGCTGAGCCCGACACTAAGTGATAGTTGTTAAAAACAATGGACTGAAGTTGTGGTGTACGCTACTGATGTCGATAGATATAAGTAGTATGCAATATGAATCGAAAGTAAAATACCTGGCAGCAGAAAGTTAAGAAGACCAAAGAAAAGAAAATTAGAACAGAGAATGATACGTATGGAAACGAAAGAACCCCAACCAAATGTCTCTAATGGCTAAGAGTTTACTACGATACATGAAGGTCCTGGAGAAAGTCATTGACCAGGTCATCGGTGTACACTGAAATGTTCCATACTGGAACCAATCAACTGACTAGTCCTCATTGAGATCATCTCTTACAACAAATACAATCTTGTTTCTTGAACTACTATTTTATACTTTTCATAAATTAGGACAGAATTAATGCGTATGAAGAATCGCACTAATTCTCTGATACATCTTGCTTGTTTTCTGAACATCTATCATGGTCTCATTTTAGAACAAGCTAATATATCAAACAACCAAGTTACATAATAATTCGCTTTTTACTAATTTATTAATCACACAAGACATGAACAGAAAAGAAAATTTCTTTTAGTTTTAATATACACCATTGTAAAAGATATCCATTGATTATATTAGGTATTATAATAATATTATACACCAACGTAAGAACTAGTTGACTAATTTAATTCCCGACTATAAGTTTCATTTTCTTGATATAACCTCAATCTTTAAACCTACACAAAAATGTTTTCATAACCTTTCAGTATTATCTTAAATAATCAAAGTTAGGTGTTTTGTTGTATCATTTTTTTTCGATATAAAGTTTCACTTATTTCTTCTAATGGCTTAAAGTCGCTAAATATAATCTTTTGTTTTGAACAATTGACACTATTAGTTAACTGAGGATTAACTTATGTAATATGATTCGTGTGCATTGAATGTTTACATACATAGTTAAATAGTATCATGTTTGAAAAATACATATATATTTAAGTACTTATTATTAACCTCTGTATTTAAATAGATAAATCAATTTTATTTTTATTCCGACAACACAGATTTTTTTTGTTTTTGGAATTAAGACAAGACGACTAACCGTTTAGGACAAATGAAAATTAATTTAAAGATAGTTAAATAATTTGTTAATCTTAATCCGAAAACTTTCTTTTTTTGTAAGGCTTAGACAGTAATCATAAAAAGGATCAGTTGCTTAATAACAAAAGTAAATAAAAGTTATTTTGTATGTCTTTTTTTCATCAAAAATACTCATAATGTTTATTTATTTATTTGAAGACATAAATATTGGTACAAAGCGGCACTGAATACATATGCACCACCCAAGTCACTTGATTTGTGTGTGGGTTTTGATACATCCTGGGTGCCTAGGCCAATGCAGGTGGTTCTCTTACAGGGCCACACTCGGAGCCTTCGACCCGAACGTCTAATCCGTAAGGCTGTGGAGCATCGTAAGGAGATGCAGTCACATGGCAGCCAGTAACCAACGATTGGTTCATACTCTATTTGTTCCATCAGGATACTAGAACCTATGTGTACCATTGGTTTGAAATCAGGGTTTTCCAGCTCCCTTAGGTGGATCCTCCATATCCACTAACCCGGTTAAAGCTCTAGACATTCGTTTTTCGTCCTCTCAATTTTGTAATCAACACGCTCGTCGCGAGAAGTTCTTGAGTAGGACTCCCCTGGTAGTGGCTGTATACGCGTGGCTGTGTGAGAGGATTTCGAGAGGGAGAGCATATTCTGTCGACCTTCAACCGTACCAGAGAATTCGGGGACCAATCTAATGTAATATGTAACGATGTATGTATATGTTTGATGTTGACTTGGTCGCTTTGAACATTATTTTTATTTCGGTATTAGAACACAAAGGAATTCATTTAAAATCAATGTATAAAGTAGTAGGTGTAGTGATAATCCGAATATTTGGAGTGGTTGTTTAGTGAGACATTGTGGGGAAGTAGTCTAATGATTTAAAGCACTTGACTTTCAATTAATAAGTAATGGGTTCGAACACCTCTTTACGTGATTGGATCTGGCAATCACGTTATATTGCGAACTTTCACATAAGACTCCAGGCCGATTATAAACACTTGTACTTGGTGAGTTACATATAGCAAAACATGATCTGTAATGTTGTCACTCTTGTTCATAGCCTCAGATAAATCACTTTTATTTGTAGGTGCGATTTTACTAAACTGAAAAACATAACACCTCTCATTGCTTTATTTGATATCTTCATCTATCATTATGCATGTGTTATTGACAGAAATAAATACATACTCATCTTGCATAATCTATTTGTGTCTTATTCGACTAAGGCAGAATAAAGGGAGAGAAAATCGAGTTTTCTATTTAGAAAAATCAATGTAATGGAATTTTTAAGGATTTTTCCTTGTCTAATTCTTGAAAAGAGACAATAAAATGCTAAAATAATTTGATGAACAAGGTGATGGCAATAACAATAATAATAATGATGAGTCAAACTAAGCAGATGAATTAGATAAACATGTTTGTGCATATACAGTGTATTTACATACAGATTACTGTTTTATTCATGCTCACGTGGCTATTATAAGTGGATTTTAAAGAAATGATGCAATCAAATCGAAGAAACCGTGGTTTTTAATTATTTGCTTGGTTAAGCAGTAAATCAATGTTTGGACTAATTACATAATTATTCTTCATCATGAATTGAGAACAACATTTCACACATTCGAAGGCGATAAGGTTATGTGACTAATGTTTTATCTAAATGAAGGTTCATATACGTGGGCATCAGTTTGCCTAAAATTTTACCGTAAGTTTACTATTCATTGAATGTATACATTTTGAAAACGTATCTTCTCTTTAACTAAAGAACAAATGTCCACTAATCATCTTTTTGTATTAAAACGAAAGCAATGAAAAAATATACTAAATTATTGAAAGGTTAAATGCGAAAAATCTTTATTCTTCGGTATGGTTAATTTGCCTAGAATTGTAGGAAATTATAAATAGCAGTTCTCCCAAATGCCCTGGTACGGTTGAAGGTCGACAGAATATGCTCTCCCTCTCGAAATCCTCTCACACAGCCACGCGTATACAGCCACTACCAGGGGAGTCCTACTCAAGAACTTCTCGCGACGAGCGTGTTGATTACAAAATTGAGAGGACGAAAAACGAATGTCTAGAGCTTTAACCGGGTTAGTGGATATGGAGGATCCACCTAAGGGAGCTGGAAAACCCTGATTTCAAACCAATGGTACACATAGGTTCTAGTATCCTGATGGAACAAATAGAGTATGAACCAATCGTTGGTTACTGGCTGCCATGTGACTGCATCTCCTTACGATGCTCCACAGCCTTACGGATTAGACGTTCGGGTCGAAGGCTCCGAGTGTGGCCCTGTAAGAGAACCACCTGCATTGGCCTAGGCACCCAGGATGTATCAAAACCCACACACAAACCACTGATAACTGCTACCGCTCTCATTGTTGTGTGGCGCATATTTATTTGGTATCCCCTGGTACCAATGTTTATGTGTATAAATAAATAAAATAAGACGCAATCGACTAGATCATGAGATTTTGATACATAAATTTATGAACTCCTCTTTGAATTTAACGTTTATCTGAGCGATAATGTAACTTGAATACTGCTTAAGTGTATGTTGGTGTGGTGAGATTAGAATCTGTAATCTAATGATTTATGACTAGGTACTTTAACGAATATGAATACTCCTCCCTGATAGTGGGTTTAGAACAAGCATAGAATTTCACCCGAGGAAAATCCCAAGTCATTATTTTAACTATTCAGCACCCAGAAATAAAACGTAGTATAATAAAAATATTAGCTGTACAAATAGTGTTTTTAGTGATACTGTCGTTTCCTTTCACTCAGTTCTTTGCTATAAAAATATATCATAATGATTGGAAAGGATGCAATAATTCTTCTGTGTGTAGGCTATCGACTAATAACAAGCTTATTTATTAAATCTATATGACATTGTATGATAAATTGACTCCAACTTCTCGACATTACACCTAGAATTCATATGTCATTTATCGATTATATGGATAATAACTGACAATGTGAGAAAGTATAATCTAATCAGAACATTGATGACATTGGATTTCTATGAGTACAAACAACTAACTCAAGCATGATGTTGCTTGTTTTCTGCCCACTAAATAAATTACAGAAATATGTATGTGGACAATAAACATACTGGATGACGGATTCAATTTAAGCTGAATTAACTAAATTTCTACTTTTGATCATAATCAAGCTGATATATTGCATGCACACAAACTTGTCGATAATAAGGTCTCAGACATTACACTTAATATTTGTCTAACTATATTTTATCGATTAGGCTGAATTAGATTTTGTATTTTTACCTATACATTTTACTAGATTTGTTAGCTGTATGTTTGTACCGTATTGTGTACAAACTATTCAAGTAACGGATCATTGAATTTTAACTCTAGAATATACACAGATCAAGTTCATTAAGAAATTTAGTTTATCTAGGATCAATTGAATATAGAATTATACATCTTCAAATATCAAAATTAACGTATAAGAGACACATCATACTTACCAATAATACAAAAGTGATATATTCCAAATTTTTGTCCAAATACATGTACACAATATGTTTGTTATATTAAATTGTAGAGGTAATTTACTAACTTATTATTATTCCAAATAGAAATATCCAAATAATGATATGATTTTGATGAGTGTTGTTTTCAATATTAATCTATGTATATATGTATATATATATATATAATTTGGGTTATGAATACAGGTATGTAATTTGGTTTGGATATTTGAATAAAACTAATGAAATGTTACCAGAAAGAAATTACTGTTTACAACAGAAATAAGACTGTTCAATTTAACTATCATCATCATCTTTCTTCTTGAAGATTGTCTTACATTTAGTTTGTGATCATTTTTTAAAAATTGTCTTTCTTATACTCCGTCTTTTTTCCCCTCAAAATATTTATTTTCTTCTTCACTATAGAAATCTGTTTCTTTAAACAGACAATTATGTATTGATGATTATTCCTCTTTGTTATTTATTATTATTATTAACCACAGTCTAATTGTTGTTATGACAAAAATAAACGAATCATATATGTGACATGATTTCGATGGCCTTTTACAAATAAAATTTTATGGTTATCATCATGATTAATAGTGTTGTCATTATATTACAATTATTAGTGGCGAGTTATATGTAAAGACACACATCAATCACAGACCACACATGCAATCATAATACAGCTTCTGTGCATACAATTTACTTTATTGTAACAATAAATAAATAGATAAGTTAGATGGATATAGATGGTATGATGGACATATTATAAATGGTTAGACTGAGAGAAACATACACAACATAAATAACTGATCAAATGGATGGACAGTTGTAGTTAGATAGATAGATAGATTGATGAACATCATTTTGATTGAGAAGAAAAAGTTTAGTAGAGTGGTGTAGAGAATTGAAATGATTTACGGGCGGAGTAATTTATTTGGATTGCTTCACTATTCATTCAATACAATTTTTCTTTCCATACAACCTAGTTGATTATGATTGGTTAACATTATTTGATAGTGAGTGTTAGAGGTAGGAAAGGAAGAATGAAGAGAGTTTTACCCAAGTTTTATAGTAAATGAATGAAAATCTGTACACAACGTGTGCTGATTCATGTTGAATGTTAGTGTTCACAACAATAATGATTAATAGTTGAATTCATGAGTATATCTAAGTTAATAATGATTATGTAGACGCTACACAAATAATTTTTTTTCATTTTGCCTAATGGGATGCTTCAAGTTTTTTTTCAAATATCCTACAAATAATTCCTTAATGAATTACACATAGTTCATAATGGCCAATGAAGCTTAACAAAAAAATCACGATATTTGAGTCATTCATGTACTGATCATGTAAAGTTATGACCTCTGTGTTTGATAATGTTATCAAAATACACAATTTGAAAGGCGACTCCCAAATCTTATTGATGGATAATCCATACAGTTATACGTATATTATAAGTACATCAGCTAGTGTGTGTATATGTAACTTGACGATAATTATCTCATTACTAATGTTTGTCATCGAAACGAGTCAGCAAAAATGTTAAACATGACGGAGAGTAGTTGACTATTAAGTTGTTTCATACACTGGTTGAAACAGGAAATATGGGTTATTAAATTTTAAAATTAGGTGTTTAAAAATAAACGTACTAATTACGGAACTGAACGGTAGTGATTTCGATTTCCGGTGAGTTAAGTGCATATTCCACTGAAGAGGAAACATCTATTCACCAATCCCCGATTTTATTGATTTTAAGGTTGACTTTCAATTCACGAAGACGATTATCTTTAGATGTAATAAGTAACAATCTTTTAGTTCTTTCTTCACTTGTTTCAAAGCATAAATAAATCGGTTTAAATAAAAATAATGATAATAGTTTTAAACTACATTTCATTTATAAAATAACTTTAAAAAAGCCTACATCAATCTTTTTATATTGTCGCTCATTTAGCAACTGGAATAAACCATTATAATACGATATTATACAATTTATGACCTTGGGATTTTTAAAGCAAAACAAATTAGGCCGTTTGAATATAATTAATAATTGTGTTAATGTTTCTAAAGCCAGTTAATTTGACTTATTTTTTCCAGTTGTTTAATTAGTTACTTAAGAAAATAAAAGTTTGTCGAAGAATGGTAATAAGAATTCTTAACAGATCATTAACCGACTTAAACTGGATAAACGTTGAAAACTAGAAATCACAGGATAGCTGTATTATAATAATATGGAATTCCTTAACAGTCCTGATTCACGAATCTATTAGAGATCGAACTCATAAACCTCAGGTCTCATGATAGGCGCTTTACCTTTAGAGTACTGAATCAGGATCAAATGTTTTAAATATTCGACTTCAATCAATTCACGTCATTGTATGACATTAGTGGATAACTCACTCAAATCGGTTGTGGTTGAACTACACTGCTAATGGCTTCTCACTAGAATTTGTGGAATTACCTCTATACATTGGTCACTAGTGAGCACATGATTATTCCCAGTATAGTGAGTTTGTGGAGATCATCGAATTTTTCCGTTTACACCTCAAAAATCTTAGTTAAACAAGATGACTGTACAATTTCATTAACTGGTTGAGGTTAGACATGTAAACTGTCAGATAATGGCTAATTGGTCTAAATGGTTATGTGCCTGTCGTGAGACCTGAAGTTTAGAAATGAGGCCGTGTATCAATACTTCTGAAAAGTTCCATACTACCATGAGATAACTGTCCAGTGCTTCCTCGTTTTCATTAGTCGTCCAATTTAGATCAGTCAGTAATGTTAACGATAAAATTCGGTGATTTGCCCAAATCTTCCATAGTATTAGCAATTGAACCATTACTACAGAGATCCTAATCAATAGCTGAGGGATTCAGTTCTTTACTTATTTATTAATAGTCATCGAAGTACGCTGATATCATCTAAAAAACCATTTATAATTTAATTAATATTGGATAACTGCGTAAACACGGTATAAATATTTTGATGGCAAATATCCATAACATTACATTCAATATTTGAAATCAGGGTGATATGGTTAAATCAATAAGTAATAGCATTAGTAGTTAAATGCCTATTACTTTAAAATCATTTAAAGTTTAAGTTGACTATATATCAACTGGTTCTATAATCAGTTATTCGCTAAGGAGCAGAGATGGATGGTTGCTGGCAGTGGAAACCAGAATTCGCGTTTCGTCCTATTTTGGGACTGATTGACTAGATGTGCCTGTATCCCAGATTTAGTGTGTCATTCTGGGATTCGATCCCAACACTGTTCGCTACCCATCTTTACTTATAACGCTTGTGACTGAAGGTAGTATCAAGGCAATCTGTACAGGATGCACATATGCCAATGAGAGACTGGCCAATTGCAGTCCTAAACATGAACGAGAAGATTCCAATAACCAATACACAAAATGATTTACTCTCTTATTTGTTTGTATCTAAGGTAAATCATTTGAAATATGTAATTAGTCTACCTAGTGTATATTGTAAATTGTTTTAGCAAAAATAACTGAACTATTGTAAACTGAATAATACGAATCAATAAGTTGTAGAGTATATTTCTATAATCCTAAAGACATTTTCTATTACAAACGACCAGTAAAAGCATGTAACACTCGATCCCTATTTTATTCAATTTCTAACATCTTTATCACTTTACACTCAAGAAAAACACTATGATAGTAAACATTCGACGAATGGAGATAAACTCTACGTTGCCAAATCAATTAAGTGTATCGTACTCAGTGATTGCAGTCATGTTTTCGCATATTTAGTCACCAAATTGTATATATTTTGGAGTAACTTCTATCGTGAAATTAATTAGAGGTGTGATATATGTTATGCTGTTATTTTTTATTGATCATGACTGTCTGAGCTTCAGTTGACACGTCTGTAGCAGGATGGACTGAGATTTCTGTCGTTGTTTATAGTATTTGGTAAGAAAGCATTTAGTGAATAGTTTGATTAATGAAAGCTTTGAGGCTTTATTTAGTTTTGACGGTTGTGCTCTGAACCAGTAAATCTAAAAAGGGAGAATAAAAGGGGACATTACCCAAAAAATGTGTCTGAGTCTCATCATGCTTTCAAATATATTATCGATATGAACAGTTCAACGTTCGGTTTTTCGAAAAAGTATTTGGAATGGCTTTTATCTGAATTTCAATAGTTTTTGTTCAATCAGTTACAAGAAGGCATTGGTTAAAACACTATTTGATAAGGTAGGAAGAATATATACCATCGACAGACTGGAAGAAGAATTAATGAACGTTGAAAAATGCCTAAGAGACAACGGCTACCTACAAAAATGTATTGGCAAATATAAAAAGCCAAAAGAAGACAAGACGGAAGTAATTACGGTCAACAAAAATCCAGTATTCATAAATCTTAACTTCAAAGGTGATGATGTCGTAAACACAATCAGCTGGAGACTGAACACTGCGCTAGCCAAACTTTTAGTTTTGTATAAAACAACATATTCAATAACTCAATCAATGGTTGACAAGCATCCCTTTCATGTTACCGCCAACTGTATTTATAAATTTATGTGTACCTCCCAAAGCAGCTACATTGGCCTAGCATAAAGGAGGGCATATCTTAAATTTTTTGAACATGTTCCAAAAAGCCTCAGAATAAGAGAAAGATTCTAAACAGTGCAATTACTAAACACCTCCTTGATACAGGACATCAGGTCGATACTTTGCAATCTTTCAAGGTGACTAGTAAGCAGCCAAACTCCAGTATTCTGAATCCGTTGCTATCTGGCAACAAAAACCTGACTTATGTGTTCAAAAGGAGATGGTTATTAATCTTTCCTTACCTTGCTTTGGTGACAAAGATCCCTTCGCTGTATCTTAATTTTTTTACTCTTTCTTGCATTTATTACGTCACTGATTTTTATTTCAGCTACCTACCAAATTATTTATCTTATTTTATCTACTGAGCTCTACTCATTTTAGTCCTATCAACGTTTATCCATTATGTAATAACTTGTTTCTGGCCGTTTGAACTGTCGTCACAATCAATGTTGTAGAATGTTCATTCACATAAGGTATATATTTACAACATTCAGTCTATTCAATTCCTTTACACCCTTGCTATACTATACTAATGTGTACAAAATAAATCGAATAGTTTTTCCTTATATTTTTCGGCAACTTCATATGAAGAGCTTAGGGAATAATATTCACACATATATCACATCTAGGATGGCAACACACTGATTCCATTTAGAAACAGAACTATGGTTTTTAGTACCCAAAGAAGTTACTTAAGAGAATTTAGGAAATTATTACATAAAACAAGTAAGTATGCTATAAAGTATACACTGACCCAATGAAACACAAAAATCGTCAGAAAAATTCCGGCAAGTATCCAAAACGTCGCATGAATTAAGATATTCCACCATACTGGAACATCAAACACTGCCGCAACACCGATAAACTGGCGAAAGACCAAACAGAACGAAAACTCCATCCTTTAAGGTTTACTATTGGTAAACAATAATTCCCGTTTCATTCAAATTGATTGCCGGGTACAAGGTCAAAATAGCGATCGACAGTGGAGTTTATCTCTAGTCTATTCAATAACTTTTCCTTATATTTTTATACAGAAAATGAAAAAAGTAGTTGCTTGTTTTTACCTACTTGGAGTGAATGAAAGCAGTAACAATATAGCGTTCGATTTTGGCAAATTTCGAAAGATTTTCGTGCCTAGTGTAATATCTTATCCATGGCAGTATCTAACATATTGAAAACTGTAGAAGAACATGATAGAATTTCCATTTTACATATAATAGAAATAATCATATTTTATCCTTAAGACATCCTAGCAATCCTTCTAAATAAGGATGTGATTCGACTATTTCTTAAACTACCTTTTATTAACTAAAAATCTAATTATAGAAATAAGTGAATGTTCTATTCGTGATATTTTAGATTTCTTTACAACTTCCTAATTTAGTTAACAGATATTTATTTCATCACTAACGTCTTTTAGCACATAGATACATACACGCAAGTCGATACGTGAGAAAGTTTTTTGAGGCTTAAATTGGCATGTATAAATTCATTAGAGGTGTTGGAATAATTAGTCTTTACTAAATTAGACGTTACCAAGTTACAATATAGGATAGTATCTATGCTTATGAACTTTTGACCTGAATTCTGTGTGTGATAACGAGACCAATTTTGTAGGTTTTACTAAGTTCGAATAAAATTATCTTCTTGAGTGGTCAGACAGCAATTGAAGGTTAGGTGAATAGGGATCGAGTTTCAAATGTGACAAATAAGTATTTATAAACCTAACAATAGCGTTTGGTGAAAATTTTTATTATTGTTAAGCTACACAGCTGAAAACACAAAGTCTATGGTAGATAATCCCTTTATATGAAGTATGCGATAAATACTGAATAAATATTATTTAAAGGTCCCAAGTTAGGCTAACTTTTGACATCTTATGTTGGTAGTATCATAAACGCTTAGTATATGGATTTAAGAATGTGTTCAAACAAGATTAAATGCTTTCAGCATTCGAAAGAAGTTTTTGCTTTAAATATTATTTCAGCTAGTAATTTAAAGATACTTATCAGTATAGGGTCATATAGAGTGTTACGTTTTTGATTGAGATCATGAATCGATTGATATTAGACTACCAATGAAAACCTGGAAGCACTGAACGGCTGTTCCTTAATAGTATAGAACTACTCAGCACTGCGCACCCACGATCCCGCATATGGGACTCGAATTCAGGACCTTCGGTCTCGTGCGTGAACACTTAACTTCTAGATCAGTGAGCAGGCATCCAACGGTGTTAATGTTTAGATTCCATCAAAACACGATATTGCACGACCATTCACCACTGTCTTCAGTGAGTAGCCGCCTCACAGCAGACATGGCTGAACTTCACTGTCCACGGCTTCTCGCCAGAATTCTAAAAATTCATCTTGGAGTCAGTCAGTGAGCACATGATAATTATTAGTATAGAGTTAAGGGTTCGTGCGAAAGACCGAAAGTTCTGGATTCGAGTCCTGTATGCGGGTTCGTGAGTGCGCACTTCTGAAGAGTTCTGTACTAGTACGAAACGGCAGTTCAGCGCTTCCAGGTTTTCAATGTTGATCCAACATTGATCCACTTACTATATCAATTTAAGTCTAAAGAGAGTTCCCAATACGAATCGACAACAGTTAACGAGTGTTTAGAAATCAAGAATTAATAGACCTCTATGTTGTCATAATCCAGACCACCTAAGTAGGACTCATCCATTTAATAAGCAGGACAAAACCCATTGTCTTTAATAGTCCACAGTGGATACACAGTAACTTTACACTACTAAGCTCTTGGGTTCGATTCCCGCATGTAGGATGGTGCATACCCACTGCCGAGGAGTCCTATACTAGGACAAAGCGGCTGTCGGGTACTTCCAGGCTTTTGATGGTGGTCTAACATAGATCGGTTCATAATCTTAATGAAATTTACTGGAGACTGTTATTTCCTAGTTGTCAATGTTTTATTTTTGGTGTTTACATTCATACTGAGACTCCAACTTCGTATTTACGATTATTATTTCCGTTGAATCAGTGTGAAGCTATTTTGATTGAGTAACCTTGTGGAATATGCTGAACGAAAGTGAAACTTCAGTGGAGACTCAACGTCAATAGGCATATATATATATATATATATATATATATATATATATATATATATATGCATATAGACCCATATAGTCTACTGTATCCTCACAATATCTATGAATTACCAGATAGTTCAGTTAATTTTGTCATTGATTTAGTTACGTCTAGTTAAAAATGTTATTATAATCAATATCATAATCTCAGTCATGACGTTATATTTGATATAGTATTTCAAAAAATAAAATAAATAAATTTTACACGCCTAAATGGCACTCAACATTAGTAAATAAGTGTACTGTTTCCTGTCATAAAATATCTGTCATACATATGCGTAACTTATTCGATACATGTCAATCAATTTTAAAGTACTCAGTGAATATGGTTTGACTGAATTGAATGAAGTACTACTTGTGAAATCAATATTAATATTAATCCATCCATTAAAAGATTTAATGATCAAAAATATATCAAAAGTGACTTGTTAATGGCATCAGATGTTATATTCGTCGTCCTTCCAACGTGTATAATAAAGCTTTTGTTTGAATGATTATAGGAAATAAATCGGACAACTTATAAATGGTTTTTATTACACTATATTCGGTAAAAAAACTTCGAAACTTCTGGGTTCGACCTTATGTGAATGAAAAGGAGTTCCAAACGGAAGTTAACAGCTAATATTCATCAGACATCTAAGTGATTTCTATAATTGATAAGGATTCATTTATAGTTAACTTAGTTTGAGATTTGATTGGTTCAAAAGTAGTAATATTACTATTTACTGTATTAACGAATAATGCAAAAACAGTCGTTGATGTTCCGTATTATTTTTGTTCAAATTTTAAATAAATAAGTCCTATTTAAGTGTAAGGAAATTTTTCAGCAATCGTTTGAGAGAAACTAAATTAGTCATTTCACAGGTGAGTAATGGTATACTTGCTAATAATTGTGTTGAATTCGAATCACGATCACATTCTATTCAAATCAAATAAGACGATAACTTTATTATAGTTTCAATGTTCCTCTCTACAATTGAATTATTTATTATGAAAGGTATAGAATATGCTTTTATAAGTAAGCATGGAACTAATATTGACATATATATTTACCACATAGATAATTTCTAGCACTGGGATTCAGAATGCTCGTTTCGTCCTATTTGGGACTCGTAGACTGAATGTACTTGTATCCCAGATGAAATGTGTGTTATGGATTCCACTGTTGATCATTATCCACCTCTGCTTAAAAATGCTTATGACTTAATGGTAATATCGATGCAATCTACACATGATATAGATATACTAAAAGAGACTGACTAATAACAGTCCTAAACACCACTAGGAAAAATCAAATAACCAATACATTTGAATGCATGTATATGGTTAACATGTTTAATACTGACGATTGATATCTTAGAGAATGGTCACTTACTGTTACTATGCGGATAATAAGTTCAGGATCAACCTTAGTACTATCGTTGTTGCATAAAACATAACTACATATATATTGCAATCAGCTAGGGCTGTTTTATTCAAACAACAACACTGATAGACTAGGTAAATTTCAAAATATCAATCTTATGTTCAAACGAAAGTTGTTTTTTATTGACATGTTTTCACCTAAATAATTTTTTCGTCCTTTACATAAACAAATAAATGAAGAAACAACTGATCACTATGTGAGGAAAATTACTTACAGGTTATGTCTACAAAAGTACAAATATTCAAGGTCAAACAATCTTGTAGTAAATAACATTCTTGGCTTAACTAATTGTGTTAATCCAATAATTTTTGATAAGATTTTCATTTTGTATAGCAGATGAATTTGACAGTTGATTCAAAATTGACACAATCTGTCTAAAACTTTTAACTACTAGCATAAACCACTAAGACAATTCAAATCCTTCTCCTTATAATCAGATTAATATATTTGTGTAAACACATCTGTGATTAATATAGTTTATCATAGAAAATGTAGTGAAAATGTGTTTTTTTTCTAAGTGAAAAATATCTTACTGGTTACAAAAACATAAAAAAATAATTCTCATCTAATCGATAAAATCTCGAAGGAAATACATAGAACCATTTACTTAGAACTAATTGACTAATAATGAAAAAAGTACACTACATAAACAGTTAAAGTTTCAATAGTTGAGATCATGAGTCATTTGAAGCTAGACAACCATGGAAAACCTGGAAGCACTGGACGGCCGTTTCGTCCTATTGTGGGACTCCTCAGCAGTGCGCATCCACGGGATTCGAACACGGGACCTATCAGCGTCGTGCACGGGTTCTTAACCACTAGACCACTGAGCTGGCATCCAACGGTGTTAGTGCCGTCCAATCCTTCCAGGTTTTCCATGGTGGTCCAGCTTCAATTGATTCATGATCTGAACTAATGAAATTACTACAATCTCCAAAAAAACCCTTTCTGATACAGTTAGAATTATCGCAAATTAATAATATATTTCTGTGTGAGAACATGAAATGAGCGAAAGAAAAAGTACACAGAATAAAACGAGGCTTATTTCCCAAATTTTCACTACTTTAAAATTTGAACCGTAAGATATGGTTACTTAACAAGCACAGATTTCATTTTAATCCCGTTGACCTTTATATATGATAGCACGTCACCTAACCTAACGGTCATATATAACATGACCATTAGGATTTTTTCAGCTGTAACAACAATATGAAAACAACATGATAATAATTACAGATTAGTAACAAAAATCGTTGCAACTGTATCTATCACAGTCCACATAGTTCAGTATTAATGTCTATGACTTCAGCGCTCGTTAATGCAAATTCGAATCTCATTGAGATTTGAAAATTCTCCAAGAATCTAAATAAGTCTTGAAGGTGAGTAGTCAACCATTACTACTATCACTACTATTACAAAAACAACAACAACAACAACTACTACTATCGTTTTTATATCCCGAGTCAAATTCAAAAATTGTTTTCCAGTATTAATTTCCGTCTTTTTTAAAACATTGACAGAAAGATGTTGATTATTTATAATTTCATCTAGAATAGGTCTGATTATCATAATTTAATGTTTTACGCCATTCAGATGAATTAGATAAAGATTAAGTTGATTTTCTTTCCAAATCAGACAAAACAGTACAAAAATTTAATATTCAGTTAAGCTTGTCAAAACAAAACATATTACAAATATATATTGTTTTTATTTAAAAGAGAAGTCCAAAAAGTACAATACAATAAACATTGAACTTTTCTTCTCATTCATAAAACATGCATGTATATAGAAGTGAAAATTATTCAGAAATTTATACCAAGATTAATATAATGACTGGTTGATATTCCAATGTATGACATTAATTTTTTTGAGTGTCCTGGTTTAAAATCTCATAATTACAGATATATACATGATTCGGTTATTAGGATAACTAAATATTAACTTAATAGCTGTATTCATAAGTCAATTAGAGTTAGACCGCCATGGAAGCACTGAATTGCTGTTTCATCCTAGTATGGGACTCCTAAGCAATGTGCATTCACAATCCCGCTTGCTGGATTCGAGTCCGGGATCAAGGATGCGCACTGTTGAGTCCCATACGAGAACGAGACGATCATCCAGTGCTTCCAAGTTTTCCATGGTGATCTAACTTTAATTGAATCATGAATCCAAATATTAAATTATTAAAATCTCCACAAAATGCCCTTCAGATAATAGATATTAATTGTTAAAATTTCGTATGAACCCCGTGGTATTTAATATTATACTTAATATTTGATCGATGTATGCATTCAATACTGAACATTATTTTTTCTGAGTACTATAATAATATGGTAACATTATTTATAAGGTATAAGCACCATCGAACAATAATACATTTATTCTGTGTGTATTGAATGCCTAAAATTTTAGAAATCTGAAATGCAAATTCATAACCGATTACAACTATTATCAAAAGAGGATTTTGTGGAAATTTTAGTAATTTAATAGTTGAATTCATGAGACCGATGGGTCCTGGGTTCAAATTCAGTGGGCGGAATCGTAGATACATATTGCTGAGGAGTCCCATACTACGACGAAACAGCTGTCCAGTGCTTCCAGTTTTTCCATTGTAGTCTAGATTTAATTGACTCATGAATTCGACTATTTGAATACAATTATATTTAACAATATATTTCACAAAAAAAATTGGAGTTGAAATTACAGCAAAATTGAATTTTTACGACTAATAATCAAATGTTAGTAATTTTGTGGCTGTCATGTCTTTCTGAGCTGAATATTTTAGTTGTAAAGCTCTCATTGTCTTTCTCGTTAACATTATGAATTAAAACTTCACTAAGAAGTAAGTTATCAGAATTTCTTCATAACTGGTAAGGAGCTTGCACTACTGACCTGGAATTTAATTGATTTTTATTCATAGCTATGTAATAGTTGTTTGTATGTTTGTTTTCAAGGGACAAAATCCTCTTCTACAGTTATCAATCCTCTCAATCTGGTTAGTTAATTGTATTTATAACGACTTATCTACAATTGTTGTTGATAGATTATGTAATAAAATGTCTTGACAATTGAACAAATAAAAAGCCAAGTACATGGATTAGTTTTGTAAAAGTTTGAAGGAGCTCTCAGGTTGCACAACGTTCAATAACAAATATTTAGGATGATTAAAGAAATGAATTTTTCAATATTAAGCATGAAAATACAATAAAAAATGTCATTTGAAAGAACTAACTATCCATGTGGTTTGTGGGAATTATTAGATTTTACAGCTCACATTACGGACCAGTTTTAGTTAGTCAACTAATGGAAATCAGATGACAATGAACAGATGTTTCTTCCTAGAACGAGACTCCTCAGCAGGGAAAATCCATGACTCCACCGAGGGATAGAGCCTAGAACCATCAACTTAAATGCTGGGTGCTAAACCGAAATAACACTGATATGAGAAGATCCATACTGGGAAAGAATAGCTATCCAGTGCTTTCTTTCAACTTACGATGTAAACTATTGTAGAAGAATGTTGTTTAATTGTTTAGAGTTTAATTTGAACCAGGAATAATGAGATAAAAAAAGTGACTCACAAACATCTTTTAGATGTACAAACCTATCTTATTCATCAATAATCTAATAGCATTCGATAAAAATCTTGAGTAGTTTCTTATTATTTAGAGATATTTTTCATTGTGATTTAGCAATAACTAAGGAAACATTTCAATTTAGTTGGTATCAAATAATTTATTCTTTAATTTAAAACTTTTCAGCCGGTATATTTACTATTCAGACATTATAAACTAAAACAAATCATTTGTTGATTTATACACGAATTGAAGTATTTACTCAGATGATACTAAGTTACAATGAAAATTATCTTTTTATAAAAAGTTTATACTTGACTAAAGAACAATCCAACAAATATACACATATATATATATATACATATATGAGGGAGAAAGGTATAAGATAGAAAAAAAAACGTTCATAAAATTTTAACCAGAAATACTCTTCCCCTCCCCCCTCATTTATGTCAGAAAAAAGGGGAAAAAGAGTTAAATAATAATTATCTAGAAATAATTTAACATTGTACACTAAAACCACCTGTTCGGTAATTTCTTCATTTAGTTTAATGAGAATAATAAAAAGAAATTTTTTCTCTCGCTTTCTCACTCACTCCCTCTCTCTCTCCTTCTCATTTAGTTCTTTCTCTGAATGGCAAGAATTAAAAAATCAACTTTATTGATTTTTTTTTTCAGTATAATTGAACTAAATATAAGTTACAACTTTTTTCAATATATTTAATGGAATGCCATAGGTTTTATTATATTGATAATATTGGGATTAATGTCTTTTCTATATGTGGCATCTTTTTAAATTAAATAGAGTTGAAGGGTATCGATATATATATATATATATATATATATATAAATGAACGAGGGTTAATCTATTTATGACTAAAAATAATGGAGATTATTCTGGAAGTTATTCTTCTTCTAATTGAAAGATTATTTTATTTTATCATATTGTTAATTCGTGTAAAATTCACTGACATATTTTATAATATAAGTGTATATGATATAAAGAAGATGGATAACAAGTGGGAATTGTGATGATAAGTGCATTTTGAAGTGATGATATTATTTACCTGAAAATTATCACTAATTTTTTTGTCATTAAAATAAATGTATCATTTAATTAGGATATTTTTCATCATGAGTTGAAATACATTGAATAAAGAACATTAGACTGCATTCGCTATCTTAAATAACAATCAAATATTGACTTGTGATCGACCATGAGGAGGATCTTCTCAGATTTTTATCAAGAAACTTTAATCATGTCAAAATTAAGATGATAACTCATTAATAAAAACTCTTGAGCATCTTAGTACACTGAAAGTAGACTAAAGTCGGACAATGCAGACCTGATGTATCGGAGAAAATAAACAGATATTACTGTTTATTTCCCTGGGAACGTGAGATTAAATTGTAAGACTAGAGAGCAGCTGTACTGATCTAGTTCGAATATTGATTACCTTTTATAGATTATTAATTTGATACTTATTACACATTAAACGTGAATTAACGACTGAGAGTTACATTAAATGACTATTGGTCCAGAACTCAGTTTCAGACGCTCGCTCACTGGTTCACCTGACGGAGAGAATTGAGAACAATTTAGCAAGCAGACAACAAATTATACATTACGGACTTATAAAACGTTCATACACTAATATAGATCAGTATCCTGACCATACATAAACGGAACTAAGCAATTACGATGTTGGCAAAACCGAACGTTAAGTGAAAGGGCACTGAAAGATAGGCCCGTAATGAATTAACGATAATCTAGAGAAAGTAAAACACACCTATTTCTGTGTCAAATGAAAGTTTACAAACACGGAAATACAAATAGGCTTATTTCAAAGCTTCACTTTCGCTTAATATTTATTTAGACATGATAAGACCACTGAGTTCCAACTCAGCGGTTAAAGGCTAATCATACTGGTGGTGAGATTTGAAGTTCAGCGGTTGTGTATGGTTAATGATAATGAGTTGTAAACTATATCAAATCAAATCATCGGTTTTAAACTTTCGATTATTCTTTAGCTATTATCAGTTCATGACAGAAATTAGCTTCAAATCTGAACAGTCTTCATTGAGCACAATTAAATTATGAGTAGTGATTTGTTATTAAATTAAATATTCGGTTTTTTTCTTCTTCAAATCAAATAATGCGACACTATTCTAGGTAACATTTGATCAGTTACAATTGAAAATTATCCATCATCAAATAATAATTTTAAAAAAAGATCATGGTTATGTGTGGTGTTTGAATGAACCGATGATTCCTTTGTACTTGTTGAATGCTTGAATTCCAAATACAGTAAATTCGTTAGTGCTTATCTAGTACTTCTTGATCCGATCATGTTATTCCTGAGATTCTTAGTTCGTACTATAATTCAAATACTCCTAGTCATCATATTATACTCTTCTAAGAAAATCATTCATTGGTATATCAGACACAATTATGCAATAACATTGTGTCTCATATTTATTATGACAGTTGGATGAATAATTATTTTAGTTTCTATTTTAAGTAGAGACATCTGTAGGAAACTCATTTCCATCAATAATCAAAGACAATTAGAGATTCATTGAACAAAGGAGAGAATTAAACCTCTTTTTTATTATAGTTTATGCATAATATGAGAGTATGTTATAAATTATCTTTTGACTGCACACAATCTTGGTCAATTTACATGAAAGGTCAGTCACATATGGATGATCTCCGTACAATAAACCAAAAAAATTCGTCAACATTTGCTACTGTTCTAATCATATCATGAGAAAAGTTTTATTTGTTCACAGTTAATGGAAGTAATTGGTTCTACTGGATTATTAGAGTAATATCTTTGAGTTATGTAAATTCATTGACTATATCTATGATAAAGCGATCTCAATTCCCCATAGGTCAGAACTAAATTTAAACAAAGAATTATTTTCAGAATGGGATTTGTGGAGATTGTAGTAATTTTAATAATTGAAATCATAAGTCTATCTAAGCTAGATCACCACTGGAAACTTGGAAGCACTGAACAGCTGTTAGGTCCTGGTGTGGGAATCCTTAGAAGTGAACATCCACAATCCTGCACGCAGGGCTAAAGCCCAGAACCTTCAGTCAGTTATTTCAATAGCAAAAACAGCATAAATTAAAGATGTCCTTCCAAATATTCATTACTGCAATTATCACTCTAACTTGAAGAAATGTGTGAAAAAAGGAGTTACAAAAGATTATCTTTGATAAATTTACGACTGTATTTGTTTGACCACAACAGTTTCCGTTCTAAAGAGACAAACACTTATTTTATAAGACCAGTAGCGCTGTAATGAAGATTTAGAATTGTATAAGTAAAATTTTTTGATCATTTATTTTACAAGTTCACTTTTTTATCGACATTTGTTGAGACATTACTCTACTTAACAAGGAAGATAAAGTAGTTCTTAGAGTAAGCTGTAGAGATTGTTCCTCGTCACCGATTAATGTCAACTAATTTCAAACGGAAAGCGTTGAACATGTCTCATTTTGCCTTCAGGCTCTTCAGTAGTGCTCGTCATCGACTACACCAGGAATCAAGTCCGAGATGTTCAGGGCTATCTGAGAACACCTCTACATTTGGACCACTGATTTGGGATTCATTGATTAACATTCATAGCTTCAGTAAACTCATAGTGAATAACAATGCAACATAGAGCTTGTTCAAAAGTGTCAAATAGAACAGAACTTAGGTTCAGGTTTTTCTGTTAACTACTTTCAGCCACCTAGCATGTTAACACTGTACGCGCAACATCGAATCATGTAGATTAGTAGTCAGATTGCACCTCGATCAATGGAATTCAATCACCATTTAAAGGTAAGACAAACATAGAATTGGTTACTAATCAGTAATCAACCAATTTCAAATGAAAGGTAGATAATCAACTATTCTTTACGCTCTTATTGCAAAAAAACAGATTACATTTTATTTATGATTTCATGAACCATAAAAACTTATATTCAGTGTTGCGTTTGATAAATTAATGAATGAACTAGTAATCATTCCTTACTTTGAATGTTTGATTTGTCAGCTATAAACGATTTTTAGTAAAATGTTGTTTACGCGATTATAAAAAGTTACAGACTTGTTTCTAATCTGTCTGAGCATCTTTGGTGAGAACGAACTTGGTGAATCTCAAAAAAATGAATTATTTTAAAGCATAATGTAAATATCGGTAAACGATTCCTTTATACCCGTCAAGTAACCTTTCTGAACTATGCATTTCCATGTAGGCATTTAGACTATTTATTTAAACGGGTGCTTAGGAGGAAACTTAAGAAGTACTTCTTCTAAGGCAGTGAAACACCTCGAAACAATCGCCTAGAGAATGATTATCCTGTAAACTGCATGTTTCGTGATCAGATCGACTTGTAATCGGGACACCAAAGTGATCATGCGAAATAACACCAGATATTTAGTTAACTTTTTAAATTAATAAATATAAACCTTCAGTGTTGAAGTACTTTATTTTAAAAACAGTATATGCTTCATTAATTCCAGCAAGAATTTATTTTGAAGACTGATGTACAAACTTGACTACAAATTTCAATCCTTATTTTGAATAGTAAATGGATGAGAAATCTTGAATTGACAAATACTATATACGTCCTTTTATGGAAGGGTTTGATCACTCATTTGGGTAATATTCGATAACAAGCACTATTCTGGTTTTTTATACAAGATATATGAACTAGTTTGTTTTCCATCCATTGATAGGAAGTAACAAACTACGTGGCATCATAGACGAATATTAATTAGATAATCATTGAAAACCATGAAGTACTGGACAGCTGTTTCATCATAGTATATAACTCTATGTCCCTACCAAAGATAGAATCCAGAAGCTTTAAGTATTGTAAAGAATGCTTAACCTACAGAGCACTGAATCAGGATCCAATGATCCATAGGTTTAAATTCAATCGATCTGTGATATTACATAGCCATTTTCTTATGCCTCACATAGGTGGACTCCATTGGTTAAGAATTTTCACTAGAACTCTGTGAATTAACTTTTGAAAATATTCACTAATGAACACATGATTCTTATCACCATAGATTACTTTTTGTTAGTCTTCAACAAAATTATTGAATAACTTATGTTGTATAAGATTTAACATGTATGAACAAGTAGAACATTAACTTAGAGAATGAATCATTTTGATCATTTTTCTTACTGATTCGATATTGAAATAGGATGACTATGATATGATAAGAAAAAAAATGGTACGTATGTTTGCGGTAGCAAATCATGATGTTGAGATTATTAGCACACAGTGGTGATTGACACATGTCATTATTTAAAACATAAATAACAATAATAATTATGACCTAGTTTGTCTGTAATAACTCAGAGGAGGATAGTTGAGACCAGTTTTTATTATTCATTTCAATAAAAGAACAGTCCATATGATAAAATGTCAAATGTTTGTCAACTATTGATTGAAAGAACTGTGAGTTTTAAAGCTTTATGCAAACTAGATGTGAATAAGTGGCTAGAATACAATATTAACAATGGGTTTTAACAGCTTATGTTTCAACATTATCTAGCAGGTTAAACGTAAATATAAAGACCAGCTCAAACAGCTGCATCTATATTTCCCCGTTGCATGTATTATGAACTGGAATTGACCAGCTGCCATTTTAAGTGAAAGGAACAAAATTAAGGTCTCAGTATCAATACATCCAATTGACGAGTCCTAAAATAAGACGTAACTCAGTTTTTGAATTACGCTGCTAGTTACGTACTAAACCCACTAATATACGCTCTAAAATTTGTGTTAAAATATTGGAAGACATCAGTTCATAGAATTAAACAATAAAAAGTTTATGAAGAGAAAAATAATAAGTTATTTGCAAGACACTATATAACAATTCTTTCAGTCCTTGGGTTCTGGTTAAAAACTACAGAAATGAGAATCTAATTAATTTAATAAACTCAGTAAAACCACATTTTACTTAACTTTGTCTCTATATTTTGCCACCCCAATATTTTTTCATGACTTGGGAAAGAACTTGGAACGACAGGGCACTGAGCGATAAGAAAAGAAATGACAATACTACAATAGATAAGAGAAAAAAAAACGAGATAAATACACATTATTAAAGGACAAAAGTAATATGTATCTTATTTAGTAAAGAACAACCAAAATAGATTTAGTGTATTTAGAGGAACCATTTTACTACTTATAAGGAATCCAAAGGAAAACGAAAACAACGTTGTCGCTGATTTATATTCGCAGCCATTACTGATATCGTTTCAAGCCAGTGGATCATATGGTCTTTAGCATCACACGCACATAGATTTTCAACGAAACAATCAATATTTAACCTACACAACACCCCTTATTCCATTGAGTTGTAAACTGATCACCTCTTTATTTCTTCACCAACTTCTAGAGTCGCATAATAATATGTAGAATAGAAGCTGATGGGACGTGATGTAATGTAGGTCACCAAAATAATATCATTTGAGTTCTCATATTTTATATAGCGGTAGTAATATGGCTAACATTTTAGTATAGATGTTGGAACTGATACATATCATTAAGTATCGTGCTAGTCATTAGGACATACAAGAAAAAACCTCAATGGATTAGTGAAATATCTTAAAACATTAACAGTATACAAGGTAATTTATGAATTAATTATTCTCGGAGTGAATCAATACCTACTTTTATAGTAACGACTAAACCAGGACTGAAGCTAGACAACATAGAGAATTCCCTCGGATGTATTGTGTATTGAAGTTAAAATTAAGCACATAAGAATTTATAAAATAATCATCATTACATGTAAATATCATTAATTTTGATGTATATTATAACAGTTTAAGCTACTCTCTAAAACTTACCACAGTTATTTACAAGTATCATGTTTCCAGTCGAAGATACCATTTGAATAAGCATTATTTTGTACAGTTCCTGTATTACACATGGATGATGGTTTAATTTTTAGTAAATTGGATTCACTTGAAGTATATTATATAAATGTCAACGGATATCAATGAGAAAAACATATTCAAAGGATTATGTTAATCAACAGATTTCGTGATTACTTTTGAATCAATAGATAAACTGTTGTTTCTTCTGTTAATTCTACTGATTTTAAGGAATAGCTAACTATTAGAATTGCTCCATCATACAAAATTTCTACGAACTGTTTTATATGGGTATGAGTACGTAATTATCATATATTCATCTAAGTGATATCTAATGTCCTTCCATGAGGCTTCTCATAAAATATACTTGGATGCTGAACCATTGGAGCTACTTACTTTACAACTATGGTAATACTATAATCATTTAATTCATTGTTCTTTTTTGGCCAACAAATTTACTTAAGTACCTTGATCTAAAGCTTACAACATCAAGGTGCTGAGTATTAAAAACCAATCGGAGATATTATAACAAAAGATGTAATTCGCCGCTTTATTATTCTTCTTCAAAGATGACACACAATTATATTAAAATTTATGCAAAGAAAGAAATTGTACGGCAAATCTCTGGTACTTTATGATATAAAAAACATCTAAGAACAGAACTATGTTGGAATCTTTATGATTGAAGGAACATTAGAAATTGATAATGTTGTAAACTCCTCAGCAGTGCGCATCCACGATCCTGCACCCCGCGAGATTCGAACCCAGGACATATCAGTCTCGCGTCAGGCGCCTAACCAACTAGACCAGTGAGCCGGCATCCAACGGTATTAATGTCTAACTTCAACAAATCCACGAAATTGCGCCACCGTACACCATTGTCTTCAGTGAGCTGATATCTCACAACAGACCTGGTTGAACTCCACTGGTGACGGCTTCTCACTGGAACTCCAGGAGTATTTCTTGAATTCAGTCACTAGTGAGCAGATGATTATTATCAGAAGGGGTTTTGTGGAGATTTGAAGTCCTGGGTTCGAATCCCGCGGGGTGCGGGATCGTGGATGCACACTGCTGAGGAGTCCCATACTAGGACGAAACGGTCGTTCAGTGCTTCCAGATTTCCCATAGTGGTTTAGGTTCAACTGACTCATGATTTCAACCAGTGAAATTTCTAAAAATCTCCACAAAACCCCTTCTGATAATGTTGTAAGCGTTTATTTATTTGTATTATCTAAATACTTGTAATTATATTGTTTATCAAATAGAAATTTATTGTAATCTATTTCCTTTACTAGAGAATTTCTTACTGTAAACAAACAAATTTTATCAAATAAAACTTCATCTATTAATTTCGAATATATAAAGGGTAGGTAAATCTTAATAACTGACTAAATGATCAACAACATAGCTGACAATCTGTCATATTAATAATAATAACAATAACTTTTTTCGATGCAGTTAACTCATAATATTCAGTTAAAATAACCATTTCAATAGAATTCTTACTTACAATTCATTCTATATTCTTTTTTTTTTAATACCCAAGTACTGTTTATTTATTTTTTAAAAATTGCGATTTTTTCACCATTTTTTCTCACTTTGGTTTATGTATAAAAAAATTTGTTTATAATGTCTCTAATTTGATGCATACCAAATGAAGTATGATTAAAATATCTGGTTAGACATTTTAAAATTTCTTATCTCTAGGGATTGAAAAGATTATTTACTGAGTCTCATTTAATAAACATTGTTTGGTTGTTTGTTCGTTTTTTTGTTGTAAACACAATTGAGCAAATGATAATAAACTGTCAAACATCTAGTGTTTTATAATCATTTAAGTGAAGTAATATTAAGCATATTATACAGGTAAATTCATTAGGATAATTTAATTAGAATGTAAATTCAATGTAGTCTACTCAATATCATTTTAGATTTGTGTACAATCTAGTAGATGAGTTGTTAGATAGTTTACTTTATGAACTGATTTCATCTAGTAAATTGAATAATTATTTCGGTGTAGTTCTAAATTTCAAAGTATTGTACACTCGTTGACATTACTAAGAATAAAACCTAAAACGTTCAAGTTATCTAATGAATGAGTTATTTCTAGGTAACTGAATCATAACTGGTTCATATTTCTGAACTTTTACAATTCATAGTTTCTAGTGATGATCATACTTTGTCAGTTGTGATAAGTATTTCACTTCAGATATGATTGAAATCTGTATGTCATTGTTTCTCATTAAAGTTTTTTAGATTTTATCTTACAGTTATTGTGAACATATGGTTATTGTTTATATAATTATGGACATTAATTGTATTATTGAGAATGTTTAGTTGCAGACTGAATTCAACCAATGATCGATTGAAAATCAAAGAGAAATTTATTGTTGTTTTCTTTTTATTTGAAAAATTCATTAAAGTTTGCCTTCACAAAGGTTTTTAAAAACATACATCAGTACTATTTTCAGAAGGAATCAGTAGTGTTTATTAAGACAAGTTATAAAATGTTATGATTAATACTTTAAAAAGAGTAGAATATTGTAGGAAAAAATCTACTAAGAAACCAGAAGTCTTCGTACATCGCACAGAGAGCATGGAATAATGAAACATCCCCCCCAGAGACAATTAAAAACAGAGATCATTGAAAAAGTATTTTTTTTCTTGCCTGGTATTTCAAAACAGCAAACATTCATAGTTTCCCTCGGAGCTGAACTATGAACTATTACATGGTGGAAATGAGAAAGAAGGTTTGGATTCAACAGCTTACAGTTTTCACTTGAGTCAAGTTTAGATATAGCATGTTCTTTATTCAATTTCACTAATAAGTTTCTGTTTTATTCTCAACTGAGTTGAATTCAGATAGCACAACCCCTCACTTTGAAGTTAGGTAAACTTATTTTGCAGCTAGTTTTTTACTAATGACGCTTTGCAAATAGAAAGTTAGTTCGTGATAAAAACTTATGTACAGGCTATGAAATTCTCTATAATACCAGCGTAATATTAATCTAAGGAAATGCAAGTATTCAATATTCTGTGATTTTTGGTTACTTTCTAATTAATTATAGTTCTTGATGAAAATCACTTCTAAATCAATTGATTTACAACCGAATTAACCCGGTTACGTTTATACCTGTATCTAAGTTGTCTGCAAACAGTTTTCAATATTGAATTATTCAAAATTAAATTGGACTTAAACAAAATTTTCAGAATTTCATCACATTCACTTGTTCACACACCCAGTAGCCTACTAGTTTTATATGGCATCATAGTATGATAATGTATTTTTCATTATTCATTTTTTGTTTTACATTTTGCCTACCAATAAAAAAGTCTAATGTAATAAAATTGAATCATTCCATTTTGTTACTGATTGATTAGAAAAAACATACAAACAAATTGATAACATCAATACATTTTAATCACGACCTCCTTCTGTGTTGTATAAATAAACATGTCTCTTGTTAAAGTTCAAAATTTCATGCAGTGTAACACAACATTTTAACATGAGAATTATGTTATTGTTCTATTTAATGTTATTAAAGATTGGGAAAAATGATTTTCATACAAATGGCTGGATAATTTTAAGTATAAATGCAATAATGCAATCATGCTGTTTTATTTTATCTTATAAAGAATACCTTTTGCGCATGAAAGTCAAATACGATTATCAAAGAGGATATTTATATTTTTTAATAATCTGATCAACTAGCAATTAAAGAAGAACGCTTAAAACTACTTTAGTGCAATTTCTTCCTAAGTAATCCCTATGATTCGTAGATTAGTTGCCTTGATAATGGTTATTAGATAACTTCCAACAATGTATAAATTGAACAAGACAATACCAAACGCTGAGTACAATATGCTTCTACATAGAGCAGATAACAAAAGCATAAGTAATCAAAGTGAATATTAACAAAAAATACTACCATGAATGAATGCGAAAGAAGGTGAATTGAAATATGAATTAATGAATGGATTTAAGAAATATACGTAGGAAAGCGAATGAATTATCAGACCATCTAAATGACTTAAACTTATGTTAGTAAGAGGACTATGCGTTTAAGTTGCAACCGATTATCTAGCGTATATGCTTATACAAACAAGGTAATAATAATACAAATATATAGACAAATTGTTACTGATAAGTGAAAGATTTAATGAAATTAAACGAATACAGACTCACGTGTAGGTAAGGTGCTATAAATTTACAACCAATAGGTTGCCGACAAAATATTTTAAGAATAAGACTGATGTAGATATACATTTAACAAAGAGGATCTGTAATGAGGTTTAGAATTATCTTGCTTTTATCAATTACACAGTTATATTTACCTGAGATTTAATTGAAGACAAAACAGATTTATTATCAAGATTACTTAATAGGTATTGTATTTAACTTATTAGAGGAATTATTCAATATTGGAGAATGCTGGACTGATAACTTGATCAGCTCTGGTATAAATGAGAGCTATCGTAAACGTTGAGTGAAATGAAATAGCTATTTTGTACTTGCTAATTATCAACAGTGATTCGAAGTGTCTAATATAAGAGAGTTCTCTGGGTACAGATATTGTGAATATTATGTGCATTTCTAACGTTGGATTTCCCAATCAATCATAAAGAATAAAAACTGACACTTTACAAAATTCACTAACAACGGTAACGTTATTGAACCTATTAGCGGTGCCCAATATAATAATTTTTAGCTAAGAATTTGGTGGTTATGTTTATTTACATCACCCTGAGTTCTAGTATCACCTTTCAACTGCTCTTTACATCATAGCGTTAATTTACGATTTGATCAAACCAAAAGTTTGTATTATTATTGAGGTAAGTTCAGTAATCTGATTACTAGTTTAGTTTCTCAAGGGAAACAGTTTACAGTAATTTTAGAAGTTGGTGATTGTTATTATTAGAATTAAGGACTAGCTTAGAACTTTATCTTCCAGATGCTCTACAAGTAAAAATAGAAAATAATCTCTTGCAACACTTGGTATATATGGAGTTAACTCGAAGCAAATAGTATCTGAACTTATACAGTTTATTGCTATTCAGCAGGGGACAGTATTAGGTTATTTCTCTGTCCTTTAGAGTTAGGTAATTTCAATGTCATGAACGTGGATAAATTCAGGCACATACTTCTTGAAATTGTCTTTTAAGCTACATTGAAGAAAACTCAAAGCCTAAACAGTATGTAGAATTACCACTTACTTTATTGAAAGATGCTTTATTGTTTAAGGCTGAGTTTAAAGAAGACAATCAAAACAGAGTTTTTTAAAAATTGACTTCCTAGATCATGGAGACAGATCTTTTATCCCACTGGATTTTGACTTTTGATATCTTTACAGTATTAATTTGTGCGTATGTTAAGAATAAACTTCTGATTTCAATCATCTCAGCATGCATAAAAATGTCACCTTTTCTTTCGTGTGCATCTCAAACCAACCCTCTCTTTGGCCATCAAAAAAGGGTTGCAAATGAAACACCAATTTAATGCTTGAACACCTCATTAGTTCCGGTCAAGCAGTCATACGAAAATGAATCAATATAACTATATACAAGTTCAAAGAAATTGGCTCAAGGGAATGCTGGTTAGAAATATGTGCACAGCAGGAGATTTCTCAGCATACTGTTTTGGTTTAAAACTATTTGTTTAAAAGCAATATACCGATTTCTTCATTCTATCATAATTCTAACCTCCTTTTGATATTTCCAATTTAAAAACTAGGTGTTTTTACCACCTGTTTGTCTTCGCTTATCTTTTTCATGTTCTAACCTTACTGTTGATCAGTTAGTTTGTCAAATAAATTTTTGTTGCCACTTGAAATATTCTAATAATTTATTAATGACGCAATGCCGATTAATTTCCGACAGATTGTCAAGTATGCAAAAATATTATAGATACGATTGCAGAGCTTTAGGTAATGGTGTGATCTGAAAGAAAAGTTTCTTCGTTGAGTATTGCCTTATTTTTCCTTGATTATTCTAATCAGTGTGTAAAATATTTTCCTCTGATATTAAGGGATTCCAGGTTGTTGGCGGAAATCCCTGGACCTAGAGATAGTACAAATTATTACTTGGAAGCTAGAAATACATAAAATGTTAGGGGAATTTATACTTCCTGTAATTCGAACCCTCATCAGTGATCAATCAGTCTAAACGTCTCGCTTCACACAGAAGATTAGTAAATGTTTAAGTTGTCCAATGATAACGTTTCTAACTATGTTGCTAAGCGATGTGAGCTCCAATCTTAATAGGCATATCATTTTCCTCAAGATAGTAGACATCCCTTGTTGATGAATGACAAAATAGAACGCATCCTAAGGCTGTTTTTGATGGCTACCTTCAAAAATTCAATATTTAAAAATAGTGAAAACAATACCAAGTCACCTAAAATGATGGCCGAATCAAAACGTAATAATGTGCATATTACTGGATAATTTCTAAATGTAATTCTTAGAGTTCTGCCGAGAAACTGCGACCAGTAAAGTTCAATTCGTGTCGGGTGTGAGATAATCATTTATATCAGGCAATGGAAGATGATCATGCAATAATGTGAAATGGTTGGAATTAAACAATAATAGCTCTGGATATCAGCTTAATTGTCTTGATGTTGATTTCGAGCGCGAGCTCTATGGCCGTAGGGTCTAATTTCCAGATGTAGAGCATGGATACATACTATTGAGAAGTCCAATACAAGGACGAAACTGCTACCAGATAAATCCAGGTTTTCAATGGTGGCCTAACTCAGATTAATTCATGATATGTTTATTGTATAAAACGTTTTGAGAAAATGAATATTATAGAAGCTTTTAAAATTTTATATGTAAATATTTTAACCGTAGTGTCCATGATCTTAATGAACACTTAAAATATAATAAACAATTCTGTTAAGGCATTAGTTACTAAAATTTATTAAAGATGAGAAGTCTACAGTTGTTATGGTCCATGTATATGTATATATCTATATGTACGTGTTTGTATTCAGTATATATATTTACGTATCTATGACGTTTTGATTATTCTAAGTAAGAGAATTGAAGTTTGTAATATTAATTGACATGCATTATGTTTAAGTATACATTTAATAAAGGTCATCAACACACAAGTTATCCTTCATTCAAACTACTAACAATAATAAGAATTATTAATTAAAATTAAGAAATTAATATTTATAGACAAGAAATAAATTCAAAAATAATTGTTATATTTAATTGAATTCATTTCATTAACCGTAATATACTACTAATATTGTCATAATGACAACAATCATATCGTTTTTATTTTTAATGATGATGATAGATTCAATAGAAAAAAAATAACCAAACACCAAATGAATACAGTAAGAAACGTAAAGAAAATCAATACCATTTGAACATACGCAATGATATTCTGTTTAGACTGTTACTGGTATTTTATTCAAATGTCAATCATATAAATATATATATTAGTTATATGTATATATTATTTATACGTGTAAATAGACCTATCTATAACTGTAATTTATACAATGATGAATGTTAAGGTAAAGTTTTTAATAACTAACGAATGCATCTTGGAAACTTAACTATATCCATGTTTACTGTGTATACAAACTGCGTATATATTAAGAAAATTAACAATGTAATGTGGTTTGACCACTTTCACTTGTGATGATGCCTTATTATTATTATTATTAGTCATCGTTAAGTTGGATAGTTGTATATATATATACATAATGGTTGATGAGTTAGAAGACGCAAATAAAGTGAGAGATATAGGGCGAGATAGAGGTATAGGAAGTGAACTATAGAAGAAATGAAAAAAATCATTGAAATCACAATGATTGACACACCTAAATTGTTTATCCATGCATAGATGTATGTATGTATTTATGTTACACAGATCTACGTTCCGTATATTCAAAGGTAAAAGAACTATATAAACAAGTAAATCCATTTTATATGTATATATTTCTTGTATTTAACGTAGGATAAGTTGGAAGTGTTGTTTAAGTGTACTAATTAATAATCAAACTTGAGGTTGACTTTTGTTCTTAGTTTTCTATCAAAGATGAATAATGTAGACAATATAATATACAACCAGTGGAAGTCTAGTAAATGAATAATAAACTTTTAATAACACATTAAATTGAGACAACATATTAACTGGTTGTTTAAGAGGTAATACCAAAGGGTATAGAATATTTTTTAGTTCAAGTGGATGATTTTGATGGAGTTTTGTCCTCTGAGCTGGATGGTTTGGTCGTATACGCAAGTGGTAAAGTATCAAGAAACGAAGTGAATGCATGATAACACGCCTTGTAAAGATTACATCTGCTAAAAAAAGTGAATTTGGTCATAATGACAAACTATTTTTATTTCATATGTTTATTTACTATATTAAACATAAACATAAATTTGAATCTGCCCGTCATCACTTTACAATCTGAATTCTGAAAAGAAACTGTTCCTTAGACTACAAATCCAGATCTATTAAGCTAACATAAAAGTGTTTGATAGAAGCATAGGCTTAAATTAAATATAATCTTTTTTTTAAGATTCTGAAGAAATTATATTTTACATTCATTTAGGTTGTGCTGAATTTCCGTTCTATTTAGACATACCTATAAATAGATTTCAGGATAGAATAAGTTTTTATGAAGAAAATAAAAATATATAAGTCCACTTAACTTTCAACCCTGAAGTTAGTTAAAAAGTGGTCGTTATTGAGATTTTCGAGGGGGATTATGTTGTCTACATTGTGATTCTAAAAAAAATATTGTCATTCGTTTGTTTCCTATAGTTACAAGCTGATTGATTGTTGGAATAACAGTAATATTTCCTGATCTTTTACTTTTCGAACAATAAACTAGGGAAGGTGTGTTAGTTGATCTATCAATGATTAAATCTAGTTACTTTTAATTGATTTACATATGAACTGAAAAAACTTTCACAGCCAAGCTTGAATATTTATCTTGTTTAAATCTATTCACAGAAAGTGATATGTTCTTGGTGGAGAACATTTATTGAACACTCACAGTCTTCGTTATTCTTTCCGTTATTAATTAGTGTTGTATAACTGTACATTATTTGGAGTACTCTTAACAAAACTATGACATAATTATACCTAACATCAAATCATTTTTGTAAAATCAGTTTTTCCTTCATACTTACACAGAAGGTTTCTTTTTTAATATAAGTGGATATTACATAATGGCATTTATGATGCTTTTAGAAAGAAAACTACTTCCTTAAATTGGTTCATATTTGGATTTTATTATCTTCAACATAACTAATAATTTTGTCAGCTATTAAAGCCATTAAACTGAATTAGGTTACGATACGACTGAACTCCTTTCATATTATTTGTAATATACACTACTTTCCGTCATAATTCTGTTCATTGAGTGACTGAGCGCTGGATATTGCAGTGCAGGTTTCGCTAATGATTTCATTCCGCGTCTGGAGTTAACCACATTTTTCTATTGTTTGCAGGTCCAGTGCACCCCAACTTGAATGCTGAATGAAAAACACAAGTTCAGTTTAAAGTCTGAACTGAATACGTCGCAATCACTGACTACATAAACAGGAAAATGACCGAAAATGGTGAATATGATATACGTAATGAGAATTGAGAAAGTTGGGGACCCTAGCTGATTTACTGATATTTTCTGGACAATAATAATTGGTTAAAAGATTTCAAACAGTAAGTTTGAAATTAATTGGTTTATTTGTTTGTTCATATGACAATATCGGCTTCATTACTTAGGAAATAAGTAAGTGGAAATTCAGTTATTTATTGTGACATAAAGGTCAACTTGAGTAATTTTAATTCTCCTTCAGATAATTTGGGGAGGGGGTCGTCGACGTGCACTGCTGAGGAGTCCCATGCTAGGACGAGACGGCAGTTCAGTACCTTCAGGTTTTCTATGGTGGTCTAGCTTCAGTTGACTCGTGAATTCAACTATAAAATGTATTAATATAAATCAACCAATCAAATATATGAAATATTGACTAAATTTTTCTAAAAGTCCTTTTTTCTATTCACAGAAATAAATTACTGTGAATAGTCATAGATGAATAGTGGCTAGCAGTGAAATCTAAGACGCGCGTTTCGTCCTATTTGGGTCTCATCAACTGGATGAGCCTGCATCTCACAGTTGATGTTCACTCTGGTACTCGAACCCAGTACCGTTCGCTTCAAACGCCATCGCGTTATCCACTTAGTACCTGAGTCCTGATAGCAATTTGCTTGTGCGATGTAGTATTGTAAATAGTATTTATCAAATTTCCATTGTTTACTTTAGTAATTTATCCAATTTTTTTCTACCTTTCATTCATAATTTGTGGTAATTTTATATAAAGTCAACAAAATTGATTGAACATTTGATAGAACTGCTAAAAATTATTAGTATGTCTAATCAGTAGTAAAATTTGCATTCATCTACTTATTATTTATTGCATAGTAGAATTCAAATTAAATAGAAATAGTATACATTTGAATTAGCCAACATCTCTTCTACTGTAGAACAAAACTTAAAAAAAGGTGAATGTTTTGAGTTTTATTGTGTTTCCTGAGCAAGGTATTTTAATTGTGAAGCTTCAAGGAGACAAAATTGATTATGGACCTCATTCACCAATTTGTTCGCTAAAATTCAACTAATCACATGATTACAGATCAACGGAACCAGAATTTTAAAAAAAGTACAATGACAAATAAAGTTAATAGAACACCTCGGCTATTTTCAGGAAAAGTTATTGGAATAAGCTGATTTAGCTCCTGTGGAATAATGAGACAGCTCATTTCTACACGAAGTGAGAATTGATGCTGTGCAGAAAGATGAATAACGTCTTGCAATTAAACCAATTAGCTCAGAGGACACAGCGCATTCAAAATATCTACCTGAACTGGAAATGCTTCCGTTCATTTTAAAAGCAAATATTTCATACAAATAATCCAACAAAAAAACTGAACTGTTTTAAATAGTAATTATAAAATATATGCTCTCAATGGGTTGAGAGATCAATCATTTGCAACAGTATATATCTTGAAATTATTTGTAATTATAGTCAGTTTCAATCAAGAAAAAGTTTGGGATAATATCAATCTTATCTGTAAGCGGATTTGTGGTGATTATATTATTTTTATCAGTTGAATTCACAAGTCAATCTAAGCTAGATCACTATTGAAAACCTAAGAGCACTGAACGACCGTTTTGTCCTAATATAGGACTTTTCAGCAGTGCGCATCCAAGATCCCGCACCCGGGACTCGAGTCCAAGACTTACGATCTCGTGCGTAAGCGCTTAACCTATGGACCATCTGGTTTTCAATGGTGGCCTAGCTCAGATCGACTCATAAATTCAACTATTAACATTACTACATTCTCCACAAATCCCTACTCTAAAGTAATCGTATTCGAATTCTTTTATGTCATTTACATACTCCAAGATAATGCTGTCAATTGTATAAAAATAATAATCAACAAGTATGTGAATAAATTCTTTCAATAGTGATGATAATCAAAATTTATATTATCAAAGAACAGTGAAAATAAGCATAATAAATACTAGTAATAGACAAAGAAGGATAATAAAAAGTTGATTTCATAGACTATAGGATTATGCTAATGATAATTACGATAGATTGTCGATTATAAAAAATAAAAAAAAACAAACAACCTACTATTGATTACAATTATTTCATAACACAAATGGTTCTTAGTATGAATTAATGATCAAAAATATATATAAAAAATGGATCTTTTCTCTGTTTGGTATTCGTTACAATCATATTGATGTTTCTATTTGATCATATTATTTTGACAATATTTGGAAGAAAATTTCAGATTGTTATTGCATCAGTGCAACACCTTGTGTATGTGGAGCATTTTTTTCTCCATGGCTGGAGTATAACAGCAGCTTCCCTGAAGCTAGTCTTTGTTGTCCAACTTGCGTCCAATGTGTTTCAGGTTGTGCTATTTCATTTATGCAGCGATTTGGTTGACTCTCTCGGTCTACCACATTGTACGAGCATTCCATGTATCTAAATTAATGGTTGTTCTGGTTGTCAGAAGTGGTATCGGCCTAGTGGCTTCCAAATGAACTCGGCTTTCACCATGAGGCGTTCTAACTCTTCCAAATGAAGACCTCCTAACTCTCAGGGCAGAGTTTAAATTATTTTTTCTGGCGAGATGGGGTCTCTAACCCCATACCCAACCCTCCTTCGTTATTCGGGTTTTAACCGGCAGTACCCTCAGAGGGGCTCCAGGTGGAGTGAGTTTGTTACTGAATGAATAATAAATCGTTTTTCCACAGTTTTTTAACTTCACTGTAAGCCAATATAGATTAGTCACGGCTTTCAAGGATTTATTATCTTGAACAATGATTTTGCTAAAACGAAATCTAAAGGTTTCTCTTAAAAAAGTTTACCATAACTGCAAATAAAGATAAGTATTAAGAATAATGAATTGTTCGACTTTTATTATGATGTAACTGTATTCATTTAGGCAACTATTGCTGGAGATTATGCATAGTTTGATATTATTAAATGTTAAGGAGTTTAGATAAGCATGATACTATTGAAATTCAGTGAATTTGTGTTAAAATGAAGAATTACTGAAAAATCCCAAGCTTGAGAGAAAATAGATACAAAGTGTTTTCCAGTGTTTTTCCATTTAATATTAGTTTTGCATGGAAATAACCCATGAAACCTTTATTCTTTAATACATCACCAAATACTGTTATTTTTATTTGAAAATTATAATTCACAATATTCTTAGTGATACTCTTACATCTTAAATTATCGACTTGTGTAAATTGCTTCACCAATTACTCTTAATCAAGAATAACAACTAAAGGAAAAAAATTATGTTTGGAATTAAAATCTGTTGTTCAGATGATTGTTACAGTCAGATATTCTCATTGTAATAATAATAAAAAGGATCATTTTCTTTTTTTTAAATGTTATTTCTTAACATTCATCACGATGAGAACTTATACCTCAGTGATCTTACACGTTCACAACATTACTGTTCTCATTTATGTAAAATTTTGCATAGTACACTTCATGAACTTTCGCTTTAGGGTGTTGAATATCAATTTACCACTGTTATAAAAAAATTATTTCAAACTTCAGTTTTTTTATTGAGACCATGAGTCGATAGATGTTAGACCACCAATGAAAACCAGGAAGCACTGGACGGTAGTTTCATCCTATTGTGGGACTCCTCACTAGAGCGCATCCACGATCCCGCACGTGGGACTCGAACTCTTGCGTTCGCGCGCAAGACTGAAGACCCTGATTTTACTGATGACCAGCACTCAGAAACATCCAGTTGATAAGTTCTATAAACTGCCTAAATATCTGGACTACCTGTTGCTGCCATCTAGATATTTCAACAAGTTATCTATTTTTTTGTTTGTTATAACACATTATTATATCAAGTGGTTGCATAACATACTCAGGGTTTGAATCCCGCGAGCGGGTTCGTGGATGCTCACTATTGAGGAGTCTCACAATAGGACAAAACGGCCGTCCAATGCTTCCAGATTTTCATTGGTGGTCTATCATCAATAGGTTCATGATCTTAATGAAAAATTTAATAATCTCCACAACCCCTATACTGATATTCAGGTGAGTTTGTGAAATGTTTATGACCTTTCATTGTACAAGTTACAAAGATGTACAATTGGAGACATCGTGGTAGTTGGTAATATGCATTGAAAACAATAAATATTATTCAAATGTCAACTTCTGAAATGCTAATATCTAACTGGTGATCACTCAATATTTATCGACAATATCAATCATGAAATAAGAAGCAAAAACTTGCTGAAATACTTTGTGCTAAGAATTCCATATTGTACTATGAATATACTATTGAATAAAGCTAATAATAATATATATGTCCATATTTTCACTATCTGTCATTTTTCCTCAATCACAAGTATCTTCTATGCTTATGGCACAATATATTGTATGAATAAAAATTATATTTATTTATAAATATATTTTACTGACCTTAGGAAAAGTAAATAGTCAACTAACATAAAATATTCATTATAGAAAATTATACTAAATGAAAATGACCTCTCATATTTTGGCTTCCTGTTTTCTTTCCTTTCTTCTTTCTTCTTTTTTATTAAAAAAAATAATATTTTAATTGTTTATTTATAAGAACTGCTCAATGAGGAATTGATGAAGTGTTATTATATTGGACAAAAAAAGAACGAGATGTAACGAGATGTCCATATTATTCTTTTAATGTAGATATTTTTAATATGATAATTAAATAACCTCTGAAATAGGTTTTGTTTTTTTCTGTGTGTGTGTGTTTGTATTTGTTCTATGTACATTTTGAGGACAAAACAAGGAGAAATATCTTTTGATTTAATCATTTCTATATTTCTCTTTCTCGTAGCATTGTTGTATCTTTTGAAATAGAAAAGAAGAAAACAATTTTCTGCTACAATGAATCACATAATAATGTTAACAGAATAAACATATACCTTTGAATGGAGATAAATTTGGAAATGATAGTTGGTCTTTAGAATTTTTTTTTCTAGGTCAAATACATTTATATATGTATACGGATATGAAATGTATTAGTTAGGTGATGTAGGTTACTTTCCGTGTGTTCAATACAATTGTATGACTGACATTATTTACCTCATTTGTTGAACTTGTAGACAAAGGTCATGTCAGTAATAAGTAGCTTATTTCTTTTAATAAGTGACTCAATCAAATGGAACTATCTATGAAGTATTTTTTTTCAAATACTTAACAAATTTTGAGATCTTGTCCACATTGTGAACAGAACAGAACAGTTGGTAGTCTATAAATATATACATAGTACATGACTTTTCGGGATTTTCACTGTTTTAACGTAAAATGTATTAAAATTAGCTCTTTCGTAAACGGAATTATGCAATAAACTACATTCGAGCCAAATATCACAGTTTTATGTATTGATTAATATTGATCTTTGCAATACACAATACTGCTGAAGTATTTGAACATTTTATCAGGCTCCAACTATACAGTAATATAAATAAGCAGTTCTAGTTATAATTTTGTTCCATTTGCACCTTAATCATATTCGTTACGATTGATGATATATATATTCTTTGGATTAAGAGTAGTTTTGTGATTTATTGATAACTCTGATGTTATTTTCTATCAAAATGATAGGAACGTAAAATTCAGCATCGATATCATAATGCATTACTTTCAATATAAATATTCAATATTGCGCAAAGGGCTAATAAATTCGGAACATTGAATTCAATACCAGCGGTCGTATTATTAGATAAGAATCAAAGGTAACAAACTACTTACTGTATTTTGATAACGAATGACATGAAAAGTAAAGAGTTGAGGCGAAACAAGCGTTTCATATTTTCTAGTTTTCATTAGTTCTTCAGTCGGTGTAAGATATTAACAAAGAGCGTTCTTAAAAATCGTAAATCTCCACATCAGGTATCAAAGTAGACTGATTAGATCTAAATGACGAACCAGATGGAAAATGCAAACATCATTACATTTCATCAAAAATGTCAGAAAATTATCAGAGTAATGAGATACTGTTTAAGCATTTTAATACTCTTCTCCTAAGATATTTCGGCAATGGATGAAAATCTGGAAGAACTAGATGGACGTTTCGTCCTAGTATGTGACTCCACGATTCTGCTCTCGAAATTCAAACCCAGGACCTACGGTCTTGCGCAGGAACACTTAACCTCTAGACCACTTAGCCGACATCCAAACGTGTCAATGTCTAATATGGATTGGATGAAGTTAGATATTATTTGAAACTGTTGTAATTGATTAATCGGAGGCTAGACGTTCGCTTGCGAAATCAAAAGTCCTGAGTTTTAATCCTGCGAGCAGGATGATGAATGTGCACCAGTGAAGAGTTCCATACTAGGACGAAGCATCCGTCTAATACTTCCAGGTTCTCAATAGTGGTCTAACATCAATCGATTCATGATCTTAATCAAACATTATGAAGTATAGATCTTATCATTAATATTTTCTATCGATGTAAATGACTTTTATCATTATTCTCAATGAAGAAAAACAATTTTTTCGAGAATATATAGTTAAGTCAAAATTAATCAACTGAGACGTATATATATATATATATAAATGAAAATTTGACATTTTAACACTTGGCACTTTTTTAGATTAATACATACTTCGTTATATACTTAGATATATATTGGAAGATGAGTTCTTAAAAGGAATATATTACTATATAATTAAATGAATAATTAAAATACTTATTTTTCTCTTATAGGACTAATAATTGACATCCTAATGTTATTAGGATAAATAATAATCAATCCATATGAAGTAATCGTTAATTAAAATTATACATGTCCAATATAATAAATATCTATCAATATTCGATAGTCTATTCCGTTTACTTTGTTAAACTCTACAAATTATTTACAAAATTTAATGGTTATGTAGAGGCTAGTATCCTCTATATCTGACTCCAACAAAGAGTATTCCTGTTAACTTAGTATTTATTACAGGCTAAATCTCCTAGTAGAATCATGGATTTACTTGAGATTATTCAAAAGCCTAAACGCCAGTTATAGAAATAGTTTATTTTTTAAGATTGGTAAAATCTGCAAGCGTACATGAAGCAAGCATATAGAGAAACCAAGTGTGCGTGTGTGTGAGAGTGTGTTAAAAATCCATATATATTTATGAGTGTTAATCAAGTATGGATACATTATTGACTATCTGTGTAATACAACCAATGGGAAAATAGATCGAAAATTGATGTGCAGACATGTGCTCAATCAGACTCACACAGAAAATTACTTGGTTGATCAAGTGTCTACATTACAAAGAGCAGACAAATAATACAGTAGTTGAATGGGCTTACTATAGTTATAGTAATCTTTTTGTTTAATATATATAATTAGTAAATATCAGAATGATGTTTCGTTGTACTATGGAACTTTTCATTTACAGAAAGCATTCATGATCACATAGAGAATTGAATTTAGGACTCTTAAGTCCTGTGACTAGATTACTGTGATTATATGGTGGTTGGAGGTAGTCGACAAGAAACCCTGGACCCGGGTTTCGTGCTAATCGGCACTCGTCAGCAAGGTGTACCTGTAATCTTGGGGGAACTTGTGCTCCCTGGCGGATTCTATCCCGTGTCACCCAGCTTCACAGTCAGAGACGTCACCACTGAGCTATCCGGGCCGCGACTGACCTCCTGTAGGACTGAGATGTAATCACAATTGATTAGGTATCGAGTCACCTAGACTGGTGGCCACATTGCAACATGGTCGATAGCATTCGATCTGCATTAATAAGGACTTGACACACATGACATTGATAACCACCCAGTGATCAATCAATTGTGACTAGATTACAGTCTATAGACTACTGAGCAACTCATTATATTTACACTTATTAGTTGAAACACAAATACTTTAACATATCGAATATGATTACTTAATAAATTATATTGTCTATTGGTTTCATATATATGTGTTTCGTTTGTAACATAAGATGATTAAGAAGAATTGAGACTTTTTAGTGAGAACATATAAGGATTTTCATTTAAATTTGATCCAATGTTATTTTCTTGAAAAAGCTTGGACCAGATTGTCGGAAGAAACGCTCAATTTATTTCAGATTTATTCGTTGAGATTTAACAAATACTTTCTTCTTTTTTAGTGAACACCGTGAACTTCTTTTGATCTATCAGTAGAGTGATACAAGTCCGTTTAACTGAATCATGTAATGTAACTAAAATTGCCCTTTATTTCGAGTGTTTTGTTATATAAGTATAATATTTGCTAGAGTATTTTTCTAATTATTGGAAATAATGAAAGAACTATTTTTGAATAGATGGCTACATTGTCATGTTGATCTCCATTATCTGGCTTGATTTATTAATAGTGATGAACGTTCTTTTTATACACGTGATAGAATCAATTTCTACTTCCATAATACTCCTTTTTGGTAATGGAAACATGGCGAGACTGATCCATCTATAAATAGAAACGTGAAAATTAACTAATCTGACAAATACACATATATGAAAAACAAATTCTGTAATCATGATAATACCTGGATAATAAGTGTTGCATTTAATACAAGTGACCGCTTATCAATCAAATATAAGGCACAAAATGTTGCATCAGTTGAACTGATGAGTACATTTAATCTTAATCGATAGGATTTAATCAACTGTCATATATACTGAGTTAAACCACTAAGCACCAATGACCATAACTAACGCGAATTCCAGACAGTATGAATATCATCTCTTTTTGTATACAGATAACAAACCAAGTATAGTTAATCAAAACAATTTCCTAACGAAGTATCTGATTTAGATTTCACTGCTAAAATATATTCTCTCATATCAAGTAATTATCACTATCCATTTTTACTAACAAAGATAAATGTTGACCACATTGAAATTAACCAATATAGAGGTTGTTTTATTTCATGCTTAGTAATACTTCATTTCAAATGACTGATTAACAGATAGCATGTTTTAAAATTCTAATAATTATGTGAAGTACACTTATCAATCTATTTCCTTTTATTAATTACATGGTAAATACTTATTTCTCATAGACAAATAAACTATGTCACAACAAATCACTTTAGAGTTAAAAGCCATACAGTATAGAAGAAAAAATGGATTAATTTATAATGGATTAGAAATTCATGATTTAAAATTTAATTCATTTTTTTCAACTTCTTCACAAGTACACTTGCTTTTGGATTATTAGAATGAATTCTAGTGGATTTGATATTTTTCTTCTATAATTTAGTTATTTCAATTGATTAAGTTTTGGATACAATTACTCGTTTGCTAACAAAGTCCTCTTAATTCTTTGATGAGTACAAACTAATAGTAAACAATATTATTTGAAGTTAAATTCGTGAGTCAATCTAAGCTGGACTACAGATGAAAGTTTGGAAGCACTGGACGACTGTTTTGTCCTAGTATAGGACTCCTCAGTAGTGCACATCTATGGTATTACACGCCACGACTCGAACCTACAATTGATAATATTATTTAAATTAGACGGCAAAAATTAAGAATTCGAAATATGTGAGCAAATATTATAATATTAAATAATAATAATGATTCGTCAATATTGTAACACATCATTTTGGATGCATTTATGACAAGTTTGGTATCCATTGACTTCGTGTATCAACTGATTATGAAGTTTGACTTCTGAAATTATTTATCAAAATCAGTTCAATCATTCCTTTTATTTGTTAGTATAGGGGTTCAAGTTCCAATTGTAAGATTATATCACCTTTTCTTACAAAGTACTAAAGTTTGTTAATTTCTTTATAGTTTGACCTTTCAAATATTCAGGTCACTATGGTTCAGTTTGTACCTGTTTGTTTTAGTTCTCTTTAAAATTGATTTTTCATTGAAATAACCACTTATTATATAGAAATATTTATTCTGATGATGGTTTTCGTTACGAATCACGATTATCTAGGGTAACATCAAAAATCTGTAAGTTAGGCTTTTACTTGCCGATAGTAATGAACCTTTATCACCCTAAATCGAGATCTGATTAGAGTTGGTCATATGAATAATGAATTCCAATTGAGTTTTTTGAATAGTGACACTTCTCAAGAGATTCATAGGTCTTTATGTTCTAATAGTCTAATGCTATACAAACTATCATAAAATTCAAAATGAATGGTAAGTATTTCTCAATGAATATAATTTTCTTATTACTTGTGAACATGAAAGCATCCGAATGTCTTCGTATTCAACAGTAATTGAACTGTAATCAATATAATGCATTCTAGCCTCTGGTTGTCCATTAACTTATATTATGACCAGTTAACTGTTAGACTTAAAGTTCCAGTACACTTACTGAATATTTCATTGTGAAAATAAATTGGTAAAAAATCATCAAATTTATTTATCCAGCTTACTGACAATCCCCTCTTGAATACTATCAATGCCAAATAGGTTATCAAGCTTTATATCAGATATTATCAAAACCTAATCATCCTTGAAATCTGTCAGCGAGATATTGGATTATAAACCGCGATTGATTAACAACGTGAGATCATTATATTAGGAAATCATTTTCAGCATGAATAACTCATTAATAACCGATCTCACTTCAAGACTGAGTCAGCTGCTTATGACTGCTTGGAAAGCTAACTGTTTGAGCAATATGAGGCTTTAAAACTATACTTTATGTTTGCTGTTTCCTCAAGTCTTTCATTCGACTACATCAAACTGTCTAATATTAGTTAAATTTACCCTAACATAAAAATCTGTTCCAAAATTCGATTATTATCAAAGTGCATCTATTTAAGTATCAGTATAACTAAAAACCAGGGAATATTTCTAATTGAAATTCACACAACAATTATTGTTTGCTTAATCAATTAAATGAAAGAAATTTGCTGATTATTGTGCGGATAGATACGATTAGGTTATTATTTTTCAGCAATACATTTATATAGACAGTTCTGTAAGAAAAAGAACTTAAAGTATTCCTTCTGCCTTACTATTACCTTATTATGCACAACTTCTTAGATTTTTATGTCTAATTCTGTTAAACTAAAAAAATCCGTGAATGTAAGTGTGTGCAGATGTAAAGGAAATTAATCCAAATCTTCATATGTATTTATGGTTGAATGTAAAAACTAAGTTTTTTTTGTTTGGGAACATGTCAATCATTTTACATTTTGTGGTATAACTTCCCAGCAGGATTACTTTTTTTTAATACATAGTAGGTGGATAAAATAAATGTACACTAAGAGAATAGTACCTAATTGAACAGAAATTTTAAGTAATTTTAGTAATATTAACAACTCCACCTCCTACTGATATACAGGAGGAAACAAACAAAATTCTGTTCAGACAACACATATACAGATATTATCCGCATTACCACAATCAGTCACTGTATACACTTATATTTACATATATATATATTTTTTCTGAGGTATGTAGTTTAGTAAAGAAAATAAGAAACAGTTTCTACAATGATTCATGTAAAAAGTATCCTGTGGTTGTTGTGGTTGATTTCTTCCGTGTTTCATTTGTTTCTCACCAGTTGTTGGTACTGTTGTCATTGTTGTTATTGTTTCCTCTTACTGATGATATTTTAAATAACTTGCCAGAAGAGACAATTGATAAATAACAACAAAAAGAGAGATAAAAACATACCAAGTGATATCAGTTTATTGGTTTAATAGTTGGTTAAGTTTTTGCTTTTCATGTATGATCAAATATGTCACCTGCATACTTTAATTTAGAAAGTAAAGTATTGAAACTTGATCTGATAATATTAAAAAAACAAAATACTGTAACAGAATATAGTGATATAAATTGATTGTTCGTTATAGGTGAACTTAGCATTTATATCTTGAACATGATTCATTCTACTTTCTGTACAATAGTCATAAACCGTGTACAATTAACTAATAAAAGAGAATAATAGTGAATATGAACCTCATCATTTTGTATTTAAGATCATCAAGGTGTTGCTTTTGTTCTAAAAATGGGCCATGTTCAAAGTAAGCGATATCCTCGAAACTCATATAATAGTATTATTCATGTTTTCACCGATAAATAGCTTTGAAATGAATTTATAGAGATCTAGAGAAAAGCAGTAAACAATTGTTCTCAACGATGAAGTGGAATAATTTTAAACTGTGCATGGGGAAATGTCTTGAATATAGGTCTAATAAAAAACTTTTTCATACTAGAGTGTTGTTGGAAATCAGGAAAAATTTAACAATGACCACTTTACAGGTTATGGATCTCCATAAGTGCATAAAGCTAATTCGACAGTGCACGAATCCCTTAAGCGAAACTTCCTGCATCAATCATGTGGACTTCAGAATACGAAATTCAAATGTATCAGTCTGCATTTTCAAGTCCAACAATCTTTTGAGACTATCTCACAGGTACACAGGATTTTAACGGATTATATATTTAAAAAATGGAATTATCAAATTTTAATCTAGTCATTGCATGATATCCTATTTCTTTACATTGCGTGTTAGTTCTGTCATGATGATAATAATTATGGTTTCATTCGCTTCACTTAAACAAAATACCGTTAGGAATTAAAAGGATGAAAAAATTCACGTTAAATAGTTCTTAAAACAGTTATATTTGAGGATGAAAACATGAAAAAAATTATATTTTATTAGATAACTAATAATCATAAGGGTAGGATGTTTATGGAGATTATTTAATAGGATAATAGTCTGTCACTCACTGACAGTGGGTAAATGACAACCGAATTCAGGAAGAATTAGTTGAACTCCACTGATAATGGCTCAACAGGATTGATATCATGACAAAAATCACTTGTGCACTCTAATGATGTTCATGCAACATCGTCAATTCCCTGTAGTTAAGACTATAGATTGAGAGTCAGTGTTTCAATAGTACTAAAAGAATAGCAAATTAGTCGCTATCATTAAGTAGTCACCATGATTAATTTGCGAAGTTTAATTAAACTCGGAGTGAGATAGATATTACTTACGACACAATTTCGTCCACAGATTGGAGTTGTGAATGTAGATGTATATTATGTTCCCGGCTAGAAACGAAGTTCTAAAGTTCTACCACTGTATTTAATTGCATTATATTTGGTAATTATATATATGTATATAAGTAAATTATGTATGAAAAGCCTTATTATTTTATCATTTACAAATTTAATTAATTTCCGAACATAAGTGCCTATAAACAGTAAAAATGTGAACTCTGATTTCCAAAATCCACTGACAATTTCCTTGACTTTCTCTTTGAGTGATCTAGGTTTAAATAACATGGGAAGTTTGGTTTCCTTTAAGAGTGTAGGCGTCCCTAGGTTTTGAGTACTTTCTGGAACATAATACAAACAAAGGACATCTCACAGATTATATCTATGCACCTAACTTCAAGAAGTTGCTAGAATTAATCAATACTTAAATGCTTTTGAATTGATATAATTGTTACAAACATTGTTTAACGAATAACAGAATTCATAAAAAACGTACGAGCCCTATTTTAAACATTAAAAGTTATTGAACAGTAAGCAGGATTACTATTTTTCCATTATTTGACGAAGAACGTCTACCGATCCTCTAAAACCCACGTTTAAGATTAAGTTCATGTTTAATATAATCATAGATAATTCTTTAAATTTTATTTCCGACAGTACAATGAAATTACTGACTGAAAAAATCCCAAAATATGTTTTCGACTCAAATGCTTCGGTTTATCTCACTCACCTAATTGAGTATTTCGATAATGAAACTAGTTTAATCATACATTCTATTGGAATCGACTTCTGTTGTACTGCTAAAGACAATTGACTAGGCATCCTATAGCAAGGTTTCGTGCTAGTTGAAGCCATTTAGGAATTCGTGTCCGAAGTTACATGGTACCTGGTTTAATCTTGGAGATTAAAATCAGTATTATCTAACTTTAAAATCAGGAGTTTAATTATATAACTCTTAGGGAAATAACTGACCTTTCATAAGACTCAGATGTTTACTCGCTAATAAATCATTTAATGAGAACTAATGTTTTGTTGGACTGATCGAATTCTATCGACCGGGTTACTGTATGTACACTAGATTAAATGATTTATCACCGCTATTATTTGGTTGAATCCAACTAACAAGAACTCAGTGTATTTTAGTAAATATTCACTCTTTATATGTATTAATAAAGATAAAACAGAAGTCTTCTACTTCTTGAGGATTTCTTTAAACTGTCCAACATCAAACAATGTCACTTAAACTACCAGTTACATGGCAGATTTACCAATAGGCTTCAATCAGTATATAGGACTGCAACTAAGTAATTATGCAATGAAATCAATTGATTTCTGTTTTGTAGTAATAGGTTCAAGACTATATAAATACTTCTATTTTATCATAGTCAACCAATCAAGAAGATTTATACATAAAATGATTGATGAAAATAAAATGATGAAATAACAAATGATTACAAACTGTTTACCTAAGTACTCTCAGCAGGTATTGTAATCTTTTTTTCTTGAATGAATAACATAAAACTGTATTTTCAGCTTTTATCAATTATTTGTCAAATTTATTTTGACAGAAATTCTTAGCTGGATAATTTCAATTGTAATTATTTTTCACTAAAACAACAATCATAATAACAACGGGGAACATTGATTTTTCTTTTGGTCTCTAGTCTTCATCTGTCAGTATAAAACAATATCTATCTCATACAGCCAGATGAATAACTTAGATGCTAAAATGAAATTCGATCGAATTCGCTTTGTGTTGTTTAAGTTGTATCTTCCCATTGTTATTTAGGGCTGCGATTGATCAGTCTCATAGTGACATATGTGTAACATGTGCGGATTGCTCCGATATAGCCTTAAGTAACAAGCTTTTTAAGCAAAGATGGATAGTGGCTAGCAGTGGAATCCAAGACGCGCATTTCTTCCTATTTAGGACTCGTCAGATGGATGTACCTGCATCACAGAGTTGATTCCATCAGGTTTTAACTGTGTACTAATTATATTATTACGATTTTCAAATCCATATTTACATTTTAAAATTTGTTATCAGTATGGGGAGTTCAATCCGTGTCGAGTGTAAAACAGTTATCTACCTCAAACAATTGGTGATGGGTTGTACAAGATCATGAATCTGTTGAAGTTAGATATTAAGACCATTCGATGGCGGCTCAGTGGTCTAAAGTTTAAGCTTTCAAGCTCGATACCGAAGGTCCTGGGCTCAAGTCCTCTGTGCAAGATCGTGAATGTGCATTGCTGAGTAGTCCCATACTAAGACGAAACGGCGGTCCAGTGCTTCCACGCTTTCAATAATGATCAAGCTTGGATCGACTAGTAAATTCAAATGTGAAAATACTTGAAAATTTCTCAATAAAATAGTGTACCATTTCCCTCATATCTATCATATCTCTTTTTCTGTGAGTTACTTTGATTTTCATTACATTATTTTATCCACTGACTGTTACGGTTAATTTTCAATCACATATATACATATGTTGTATGAAATAAATTGTCTCCTACTTTTGAAATAAAAGACTATTGTAGTAGGCTTGCATTTTTATTGTGTATACTGTTGCATATCAATGAAAATGTTTTTGAATCACATTTTGTTTTATCGTTAAAATTTGTGTGGTTTATAAAATCCTGTTATTTTATGTTTGTATGACCATCGGAAACTGTGGAGTTTTGGATAATTTGTGACTAAAAGAGTCCAACAATGTTTAGAGTGATGTATTATTCTTATTAGTGGCCTTATTCAATATTATATTACTGTTAGAATGGTCGCCAGTTAGATGTTAGCAGTTCACAAATCGACATTGTGATAATGTATATTCTTTTCAATGCATATTGCCAACCACGACGATGTCTCTGATTGGGCTCTTTTATAACTCGTACAGCGAAATTTCGTAAACATATCACAAACGCACCTGAAAAGTTTATGAGACTAATGGGCATAATGATGTGTTAAAACAAACAAGGAAACCGATAACTTGTTGAAATATCTAGATGGCAAGAATAGGTAGTCCAGATATTCAAGCAGGCCGCCGCTGATGACACTACACAACTACAGTTCTATTTCGTGGTGTGAGTGAAGTTGAACCATGAAGTCATAGTTTGGCAGTAAAAAGGCATTTTGACCTGGATTTCGTAGGTTCGGTCTTTGGAGTGATAGCAAATGAACTTTTCGCACTAGTCCTAAAGTAAAACGAAATAGCTATTTCTTGATTTTCAGGAGTATTTTGTCTAATAACTGTTTGTAGTGTAAACTATATTCATTTTAAACAAATATTTACATATTTCATAATAAATTTTACAATTTGAATAGTTTGTGACACATAACTATTAAAACAATTAGTCCCTTTGATAAATTTCGATAACGTAATAAGAAGACGAAGATTATCAGAACTATGTGATATATTAGCGCAGAGGTTAAACATTTATCATCCTCTATTGCTAAACAATATAATTGAAATAGGTCATAAGATTGATTTCAACTCGGCTTTTGTGGAGTTGTATAAAAGTGTAAAAGGGCGTATACTAAGGTTTATTGAAGCCTTAGCCATACGAAAATTCAAACCCCCTCTGTGTGTTCAAAAATAGTTTGTTCTTACCTTAAACCTACCCTGGTAATATTTACTTATTAGCCAGAGTGATTAGGTTTTGAATTATGTTTACATTATTATTATTACTCTAATCATTATCCTTATCTCCTCTTACCCCGTTTCCAGTCTAGTTGACGTTTAATTTTTATATATAAATGCTCTTCACAAGTATATGTGTTAGCAGATTGTTCGAAATGTATTGCGCTAATGTATCACATAGTTCTGATAATCTTCGCCTTCTAATTACATTATCGAAACATAACTATCAGAAAAAAACGGCCTTAACCATTAATACTTTTCATTGAAAAGATATTGACTTCATTGTGGAAAATAATTACTAGACCATAGAACATTATCTGGTATCTCAAATCCTAATGACATTTTTAATTATCAGTTTTCATGACTTCAACTAACATTGAATTTCGTTTTAGTTATAATTTCACATGTGTAATTCATTTCCCACTTAAAATGTAAACATTTATTACAAAAAGAATCTATTAAAATTATACTTTAATCTTACTTTCCCCTAAGTACAAATTGACTCATCGATATAAAATTATTACATTAAAGACTAGGGTTAAGGAACATTATACAGTTTTATGAACAAGGCGTTAACTCATCATTCAAATCTTTTCTTATCTTTCATTTCTCCTTTGAAAAAAAGGAATTGTTTATATATATATCATTTTCTTAAGTATTCCTTATTAAAGGAACTAAACTGAAATGCTTACACGTGTATGATATTTTCTATAGGACTTTTAGACAAAGGAATTCTAAATAAACCATTTCTATCATAAGATTATAATCAAGTGAAAATTTCTTTATTTATTCATTGAAATGATGGTGTATCTATAATGATTGACATAATAATAATAATTTTCTAAGAAGATGATCAATCTATGGTTAAGAATGGTCTTTATTTACATATAGTGTATATGTATATGCATATACCTTACAAATGTGACTTGATAAGCAAACATAATGTGCACTTTGCATTATGACAGACGTTGACTTTTAAAAAAGAAACAAAAAAGAAAACGATAACTTTTTTATTCAGTTTAAAGATTAAATTTCTAGAATATTCCCAAAAGATTCAATTTTAGTGAATTTTCTTTCTTTTTTTTTTAGAAATTTTTTATGGAAAATTCTTTTAATGCATATTTAATAGAGAAAATTAATATTTTATAAAATTAAAAAAAACACAAAAGAACAAGCAAACAAGAACGAGAACAACTTAAAACTGTATTGTTTACTTGTAAACATGAATTTTACGGAGTACTTTCAGTATAAAGAACTTATTTCGACTGTCATAGTATTCACCTACATTCTTATGAAACGAAAAAATTATAGTCATTTAAATGTTGAATTTATGAGTCAATTGAAATTAGACCACCATGGAAAACTTGGAAGTACTGGACAGCCGTTTTGTCTTAGTATGGGACTCCTTAGCAGTGCACGTCCACGATCCTATCTCACGTGATTTGAATCCACGATCTATCGGTGTTACGCGCGAGCGCTTAACCACTAGACCACTGGGCCGGCATCTAACGGTGTTAATGTCTAACTTCAACCAATCCATCAAAAAATTATAGTTTTGATTGTTATTATTATGATTATTTCGATGACTAAAATTTTAGATACTCTTAAATGTTATGTAAATAGTTACGTGTTAAGAATTAGAAGAGTAACTGTCAATTCGATTGCTTTAAATATATCTCTAGATACATATGGTAGATTGTCATTTCTTCCTTTCATAATTGATAGTAATTAGAATTTGACAAAGCTTAGAAAACTTCAAATTATCTGCATTTTCCAGAAATACAAGTTTATTGTTGACAATTAAGTAAAAAAGTATGGAAAATGCTAAACGTATTTTTCTTCCAAATTATCTGTCACTGAGGTTAATGTGAACGAGAACAGTAGAATGGATTTGAACGCAAAACTACAGAATCTCTCAGTAAAATTTGAGAATAATACAGTGAATTCTTAATATGCATAATGTCAATCAAATGTCTCAAGCTTGACTGTTCCTTTGCAAATGTCAGTGAATCGTTTCAGGTTTCACTGTTCCTTCACTTCCATACCAACTGCTTTCTGTTCCCGTTCTTTCCTTCTCGATCTTCTCGACCTTCTGCTGTCAGATATTCTATTGTTAACTAATGTCATATAGTACTGATGTCGATATGAGTAGCATACACCACAATGGAATAGTAGAATAATAAACTTATTGTTCAATTATTAAAAATAATTTGCTTTAATGGCAATGCACGTGTTTCTATGACTTACTGAGAACCAATTTTTATATTTCATCAAACTAGAAATAATTATTTTAATTTGTATTCATCTAGTTTACTTTTATTAAAAATGTTGATAATTGTATAGACTTATGAAGTAAACAATATCATTATTAACGTGTAAATATATACAATGCAGTATACTTTTAATGAAGTTCTAAATAAGCTCGATATAAATACGAGATGAAAGGTGAGATTTAGTATATTTCGGTTAGTGAAGCATTTCATAATGAGCATTAATATGTTTTGTGTGATAAAGAATCAGTTTTGAATCTTCTAACTGTTTAACTAGATTTATTGATCTCTTATATCTCCGAGCTATTTAGAACGAAAGTGTGAATCATGAAGTAGACTTGGTGACATATAACTGAACATTTTCAAATGTATTTAAGGAGTTATTTTTAGAAAAGCATTGACCAAAACTCAACAATTATATCATAATATTCAATAAAAAAGTCGTTATTGAAGGACAAAACTTACGAGGTATGAGAAATACACAATGAGGTGAAGAATGTGATTGCATGTGTCTTGTAAGTTTAAACTGACATGTGTGGGTAAGAATGAAGAATTTTGGGCACTACAACCTTGTGACGATAACAGTGATAAAATACAGTAAATTAGAGTTCTTTCTAAAAATGTAGGAGTGATAGGTGAAAAAGAAAGAGGGGATAATTTATTAAGATAAAACTATAAACTGAGGTTATGACAGAGAGATTGAATTCTTCATCTGCCATCTAACTGCCCTCTATCATCAGTAAGCCTAAATTTCAAACTGACACAAGCTCACTAACTCTAAATGAGGTTAGAAAATCCACAGGTAATCTAGAAGGAGGGAAAGCAGCAGACCCGGATGAATTAACTCTTAAGATTTTCAAGGAATGTAGTCCAGTTTCAAAATAACGCTGGGTGAGATATCAGCTAGAGTCTAAAAGCTGGATGCAATCCCATCTCACATGTCCCAATCTCTAGTAGTCCATAAGAAAGAACAAAATTCCACTTCGGATAACTACAAAGCAGTCAGTATGACTAATGTAATATCTGAAATATTAGCTTCAGTAAACCTCAGCATAGAAATCCATCCGGGCTTCAGATTTGGAAATGAATGTGTGCATCAAAAATTGACTCGTCAGGTTTTCCAAAAACGACGCACTTACTGATATCTGATTATATTGATCTTTCTCGACCTTAGTCCAGAGTTCGACTCTGTTGAGCAATAGGTTCTATGGTACAGTTTATTATAGAAAGGCACATCAAAAGAGTGCATCAGCCTTGTGAAGGCTCTCTGCTCAGACACTATTGATCCTGTCATATCTTATGGTGAAAAGTCACCAGACATGTCAAACGTAAGTGGTGTTCATAAAGGCTGGTCACTAACTTCATTTTTGTTTAATTTTGTCGTTGATATCCTCTTAGTGAAAAATGACTTTTTTAACTAACCTTTTAAGGCTTGATCATCTATCAAGAAATTTGGTTATCGACCTAGAATATGCAGTTGAATTGATCGTATTTATTGAAGATGGTGACAAAGTGCACAGAATTTTGATACCTTTGAGCAAAAATGCTAACATACTTTGATACGTTTATATACCTCTGAATGTAGAATGTTAATTATAAACTGTTATTCGTCAGAAGTGAAGTAGCTGAGTGCGTTGATCACTTAGCTCATATTAGAAGTGTCATCAGCCCTAATAAGTCGGTATCCTATCGGACCTCCGAACGGGTTCAGGAAGCCCAGTTTTCGTTTTCCAAATTTTTTATTCATGACCTAGGGAAGATAAAATCTTCCAACCAAATGTTAGGTATGCAATACAACATTCCACTCTGTTTTAAGTTATGGCTGTGAAATATTACCTCGGAATTTAGAAGGCATGTTTAGGCTGAGGGTTTTTGATCATAGGTGTCTTCAAAACGCTGCTGCTAACGCCTACCTGGACGAGCAATTCTTGTTGGCGCAGGAATTGAAAGAAAGCTAGAGGCGACCAAACCGATATGTGGAATTAGGCCATGAAGTCTTTGACTATAAATCTGAACTATGTTAAAACATACAAACTATTTTGTTGAGGTCTGCGTGATAACCGTGATCAGTGATTAAAAACTACATATATGACTCGAAATTGTTTACCGTGACACAAATGGATTCACTTTTCAATTTCCTCTCGATCGTCAGTAACAGTACCTCTTCATCCTCACTTTTCCATTCTGTCTTTTTCAACCGTATTCCCAAGATTCATTATTTTTTATTTTTACTTTATTTGTTATTTTCATCTTTCTGTGATAATATGATACAATAATATGGGTCAACTCATAACTCTGTTAGGATCTATGTTGATGACGTCTATCCTAATAGAGAGCTAATAAATTGTTTTTATATACACAGCTCAGGTTTTAAATTGTGGATGACCAAATTCCCAGCAATATAAAATAGGATATTGTAGATATTGCCATAGGATGAGTTGGAAATTAAATATTCTGTATCTACCATGTAGTTTTTAAATTCAAACAATATTTTAACCAAATCATAAGTTTTTACAGGCTTTCCTTATGGATAGTTTAATTAAAGTACTTTCTGATAAGTAAAACACTACTAGATGTAATCTAAGTAAAACTACAGTATTTCATAAAGGTTTTGTTGCCAATGTTTCTTTTTTTTCAAGTTAGTCTGATAAGTTGTTAAGCAATAGAAGCTATATTTTGTTGTTTTTCCCCCCTTTGTTTACACATAAGAAAATAAATATTCTTGTTCTGATTCAGTAATTAATTAAAATTATTATTTTTTTGTAGATATGAGAAACATTCGATTCATTTGATTAGTAGATGAACTTTTAGGGCCAGTGGAATGTCCCTGAGCTCTAGCCAAATCATCCGGCAGTTGGGTTACTGATCATCAATCCTCTTCTAGGTCAAGGACAAGAAATGCACAACAGTTAATCGTATGCCATGGACTGGCGCATGTGGCGGTGGTCTTGTTATCTTCTCTGTACTCATTTTTATTAATATATTTTCATAATAACGTCATTTGTGTTACACGGTTTTCAAAGCAGCCATAGTACTTTGATACGTCGGAGGGGTGATCCACGTTAGGTGCTGACCGTGAGGTGTTTCTTCAAAGTTAGCTAATTCTTCACACCATTCCCATCTAACTCGAGTAGGCCTCCAATCATCCGACAGAGATCATCTACGTTGGTGATCTACAAACTGAAACACAAAAGCATTAAATACTACTCATGTTATTCTCATCAGATTCATGTTTAAGTTACTAATTAAACTACTTGTCATGGTCTCAAATAATATTGGATTTAAACAATTAATTTCTGTTCTCATTGAGTTTATTATTTTTTTCATTTTAAAGGTCATAACCCAAGTTATCACCAATTTTCTATGAGGATAATAATGTCAATATTATAATGTATTATTGTAGTTGTATCTTGCAGAGATGTTTACTTTTTTGTTCTATTTTTGTTATATTAGGTGATGTGAGTGGGTGTATTGTATATTAATGAGTTCCATCGTATATTTAGAGAATGTTGTTCAAGAAACTTAAAGTACATTTCTATTCGATTAACATAAGTCAGAGATAAAACGAAAAAATACATACTGGAGAATAAACATCTAGATATTCTTTAGCTAAATTTTATATGGTTAAGATGAAGTTGTTTTGTAATTTGGAATGTTTAGACATTATATTGACATGTGAAGCTGGTTGAAAATGTGTTAAACTATCATTGTACACAGTTGTTATGTTCATATAATTTTGTAAAATATACACTATAGATTTGATTCGTCTTTTACATCCGGTCCCAATTTGGGAAAATTGTTTATCTTATATATTATTGAATTAATTTAATTAATTCTAATAACAATCGTCATTCATATTTTCTTATATTTACTATTGGCTTGTAATTATCAGAATATTAATCATAAGTTCACAAATAGTAACTATGCTCTAGTGCAATATATATCTGACCTAATATAATAAGGTTGTGATACTCTGAATACAGCCTAATCACCGATAGAAGTTTATCATAAATAGCTGTGGTTAATCATTCAACTTTTTAGGCGTATTAATTTTTTCCATACAAGGTAATATTTCCTATGGTGAAGATTGTATGTATTAATTGATAAAAATTAAAAAGAATACGGTAATATGTATTGATACTACCTTGTCTTTTGAACATACATAGTAATAAAGTTCCAACAACCGTTATATATTTCTTTTTATGTTCGGATTACCCCATGGGGTAAAGATTCACCTTAACACAAGACCGAATTACAAATATTTTGATCTGACTGTATTCACATTGTCACTCAGTTATATAAATCATATTCGTTTCATTAAATCAAAGATGACACAATTCATGATTTAGATTGAGTTATAAGTAACTTCATTTAAACCAAATATAAATTTACACCAGATCAGTCTTGACTGAAGAAATATAAATCCATTTTGTATCGTTTTTTTGAAGTGAAGATCAACTCTGGGATACAGCTATATCCGATTGACGAGTACCAAATAGGACGAAACGTTCGTCCACTGCTAGCCGCCATCCATTTTTGAAGAATTGTAATTTTCGAATGATGGAAAAAATCGAATGATTCACTATTTATAGACTTCAGGAGAATATTACTAATTCATTGAAATAATTCTTTTACTATATTTTGATATCAATTTCAATGTGTTAAATAGCTAGTCATTTCTTGTTTTTCATAAGAATTATTTTCATTATCATTGGAAAGCATTATATATATATAACTTGTTTGCTTGCTGAAGTTCTATAACCTCCAAAGATCATTTGATTTTAAGTCAATGAAATGACTTTTAATACCTGATCAGAAGTTTAAATATATTTTCTTAATTTGCTAAAACAAGTCATCGAAGAATAATGATAAATATAAATGATTTATGATTTGAAAAATGCCACTAACTTCTCTTTATACATACAGATACTTTTCGAAAGTTTAATATGAGTTGTTGAAAAAGATACTTTGTTCATTCGAGCTTTAGACAAGTATTATCAGCCTTCACAGTAGGAAGTATTAATAATGACTCATTTATGAACTAAACAACCTGAAGGAATTAGTCATTTATCATCAGGGTCACTTTTTACAACTCCTGTTACTGAAAAAGGAGTATCAAAAAAATTTATTCACAAAAATCAACGAAATCAAATTGTTTTTCATTGTGTTTAATTTCTGTTGGAAAGAATCCAGATTATTGTGGTAAATAGAACTTTTAAGGCTATGTAGTCTTTTTTGATGCCTTATATTTCTGATGGAGGTTAACAGAGAATGCTCTTGATATTTAACCTAATTATCATTTATCCATATTATTTTTTATATCAGTAAAAGCCATATTTCTGCTGGTTGTCTTTTAGGAAAATGATAATTTGTATAGTGTTAAGGTGTTCACATGTAACCTATTTGTCTTATGCTCGAGATATTTATAACTTCAGGATTAGACAAGAATCTATCATGAATCTGTATCTTTGAAAAAGTATATTTATTGGATTTTGATTATACCAATAGAAATCAATCCTAATTTAGGGTTTAATTTCAGAGCTCTTTTAAAGAACATTTCAATTTCTCTCGTTATATTGATCTCACATCATGAAAACGCTAATAATGCTCTATTGAAGTTTTCAAAATGAATTAAATAGGAAAATATTAACAGAAAATTTAGTAAATTTTCGAATTTTATAGTTGAATTTATGAGTCGTTTAAAGCTAAACCACCTTGTAAAACCTGGAAATACTGGACGGCCGTTTCGTCTCAGTATGAGACTCCTCAGCGGTGCGTATCCACGATCGCGCTCGCGATACTCGAACCCAAAACCTTCGGTTTCACTCGCGACCTCTTAACCTATAAATCACTGAACCGGCATCTAACTCCAACTAATCCACGAAATTACGATACCATCCACCACTGTCTTCAGTAAAGCCATTTGCAATTTAAAACTAGCTTTTAATATAGATCGACATCAATTAGGCAATAAATAAATTATTTTATATAACTTTCAGAAAACTCAGTACCACCTATCTAAAAGCTTTCACTTTCTCTTATCTTTAAAGTGTAAATCTCACGATAAATAAGAAACTGTTAATTCACCAAGTTGTAATCTAAGTTGTAATATGAGTCTATCGTCATCTAATGTCACAAGAGATCATGTGTCTGGTTCTAGCTAAAATTACCTTTAAAGGCATGAAATCACACTAAGACATCTGAAAATCTATTTTGTGATTTATTTACTGATGACCACATGAGTGTTGTTTAGTCACTTAGTTTATAGAGATTTTTTACTTTCAAAACAGACCCAACTAATTATCTACAGAAATGTAACGATTTGAATAAATGTTGTAGGTCAGCCATATCATTAGACTTTGGTTTGATAAATCTGGTAGACTATTCCTCAAAAATAAAATTTATTTTGAGTTATTCAGGAACTGAGAAAAAATGTAACTGAATTATGACCGAATTAAGTAGATTCATGACAAGCTATGTTAATTATAGCCACTTAGCTAAACATAAAACACTCTATTATACTAAATTGCTTGAAGTATCCCTTGAAGCCATTGACAATTAAAAGATATGTGTCATCTTGGATGAGCACATTCCATTACTAAATAACATTTGTTCATCTTACAAGAACAAAATAATACTACAAGAATGAAGATTTTATAAGAAAGCTCTTACAAGGAGAAAATCAAACACAAATTCGGTTAAACAATACTAGATTTTCTTGCGATGTAATTAAGACAGGAAATTAAATGTCACTTAATTAGAAGCTAGTACACATTTGGTCGGCTGTAAACTTTTACCATAGTTTAATGAACCGTTTCATGCACTTTATTCTGTTAAAATTTTGATAACTTCAAAAGAGGCATTGGAAATTGATATGTAACATAAATTTATTTCATAGTGTACTTTTGAATACTTGTCAGTTATTTCCTTTTCCAGTTTCGTAGTTTTTAGTCATTTTCAATTTGCCACTGAATGCTGAAAATAGCTTCAGATAAATAACCATTAATGATTAGAACCGAGTACTGATTCTTGTAGTCTTAATTAGAACTTGTGGCCATTGGAGTATTGCCATTCCAGGTATGAGAGAGTTACTCATCAATGGAATGATCAAAAATGTAAACTACTGGTTAGTAGCAAAACAGTCAAAAAGTCAATCAGATCGATACTGTAGTGAAGGAGTACACAGGTGAGGAAAACCGAATTATATTTAGCACAAAATTACAGAGTTACTTGGTAAAACAGAAAAACTATACTATAATACTTGATTCGCAAAATGTTCAATAATTGTCTCGAACTTCATTGTTCTTGCATTTCCATAGTAGTTGCTTTCTATTCCCGCTCTTCCTTTCTTGATCTTCCCCATCTTCTGCTACCAGACATTATATTCCTAAATCGCGTCATATACTATTTATTTCAATATAAGTAGCACGCACTACAATACATTAGAGTCTTGTGCTAAATATTCGGTGTCATCGTATGCAGGAAATACTGATATGTCACATACCAAGAAAAATCATCCGAACAACTCTTCTAAGGTTTTTAATGGATGTCTAATCAAAGCTATTCAGTGATTTTAACTACAAAATTTATTATTTCATTTAATGTGAATATTCAGCTAAAAAGCTTCGTGAGTATATTTTGAATAGTGAACAACAGTCGAATTCTGTAAACATATTTGTAACTTATTTCGAATCTTGTCATTTAGATACACTCACATTTCAGTGTTGATGCTAACAGTGGGATTCAAACATAATGACTAATATTTCTAACACTATAACGTTAGATATTAGACTAACGAGTTACCATAGCAACCAGTCTATTCACGTGGTCAGACATTCATCACTATTTTTATAGTTTTATATTTTCACATTGTTGATATTCAGAAAAGTTTTCAAATATTATCCAACGGTAAGTAAGCAATCTCCTTAACCACATATCCAGGTAACATAAAGGGATTTATTCAAAATGTCAATCTTTTTCATTCTGACAATTACCAACTACAAATTACAAACCATTAAAATATTAAATAACAGTAGAAATTTACCAAGAATAGAATTGAATGATTTAATAGGTTTGTTCGTTGTTTAAAAATTCCAGCAAAAAAGAATAATAAGGCTGATCAAATACCATTTCCAATTCATCTTTCAATTTTCTATCCCTATCATTTCTTGTCATTGATAATTTGATAAAGAAAAATATAAAAAATCGGAGTAGTAGCATTGTATTGAGTTCATACTTTTTTGTTTGTTTTGTGATCAATACTTATCCATTTGTTAGTATCTATTTTAATATAATTCAGGGTAACTTATTTTTTCTGCAACTATTCGATTGTTTGCTGTTCTATTAAGGCCTTAGGTAAAGATATAAATTTAATTATATATTTTTTTCGCTTCTATATACAAAGAAACACACTACTATTGATTAGTTATTATACTGTTTAACTAAATTTCAAAGAATGTTGATAGTTGCAGCAGTGTAGCGCTAATACTACTACTACTACTACTACTACTACTACTAGTAATAATGATAATAGTAATAATAATAATAGTACCTACTGACCAAACGTAAAATGAATAATTATAATTTAATTTACCATACTCATCTTCGAAATCTCTTTGCATAAAGATTATTTTTGATTCTAAATTGGAATTATTTACTTATCTACCTTCCTTATCTACTTGCTAATCATTGAATAGACAAAGAGATAAATAAAGAGATAAAAAATGTAATCAATGTAAAAGATAACATAATGGTTATTAAGTTAAATTTTTAACAAGAAACAAGTGAATATTTCAAATACTGGTCAAGAGATTTATCTTTCCTGAGATTTTTGTAGAAAAATAGACTAAGGTAAGATATGAAATAGAATTTATCGGTTAGTAACATATTTTAAACAACTTACAAGGAGAGAAATATAATAATTCTTAATATGAATGTAGATACTAAACATCCATTGACCGGATACCATCAGTAACAGCCTTCTCTGGGAGAGAACAAACCAGCTTCCAGCTGAAGAGAAAATTAGGGAAAGACGATGGAAATGGATAGGACATACATTACGCAAATCGTCAAACTGCACCACTAGGCAAGCCCTAACTTGGAATCCTGAAGGGAAGCGGAAAAGAGGAAGGCCAAAGAACACATTACGTCGGATAATAGAAGCAGATATGAAAAGGATGAATAACAACTGGAATGAGCTGGAAAGGATTGCCCAGGACAGTGTTGGATGGAGAATGCTGCTGAGCGACCTATGCTCCTTCAGGCGTAAGTAAGTAAGTAATATGAATGTGGTCATATGGAAGTACTTAGCTGAATAATTATTAATTCAACTTTCAATTTTTTTTTGTGGGGATAGGGATTTCTTGTGTAATTATAACTTAATTTCTTAAAATAAAAAGGTAATATAGGTAATAACATGTATTTATTCACTGGTGAAACAAAACATCATGATTCAATGTTCAAAATATTCCAGCTGAAACTAAAGATCGTAAACTAGAACCATGAAATCTTGCTCTAGGCACATTATATTTAGATTAGTGTTTTGGAATCAACTGGTACACCTAACTAGCTTGAGTAATTTGAGGAAATATAATAGTACCTCTAAAATACTAATGAAAAGTATCTATTTTATTTCTGGCTGAATTAAACTTAATGGTGACGAGATTTGAGG